>NC_056739.1:974686182-974811182 GCF_019279795.1 Protopterus annectens
ATCACCCAATTAGTAAAAAATCTTTCTTTTTTAAAGAAGCTGGTACATGTTCTACTAAGAATGTTGTATATTTTGCTTATTGCTGCGAATGTTTTTATATAGGAAATATTAATATGAAACTGAAGGAAAGAATCTCTTCACATCTTTCTGGCATATGCAATAAAATTGAGACTAATGCACTTAACAAACATGTATTAGCGAATGGTGTACAACACAAATTTAAGTTTAGGATTTTACAGAAGATCTATGAACATCCACATTTGATTTAGTTAATAGAACTGAAATGGCAGTATAAATGGATAACTTATTTTAGGGCAGATAATTTACCAGGGCTGAGTAACACAATTAGTATAAAACCTGTGTTGAAGTTTAAGCATAACTTTTTAAGAAATGTAAAAGAAATTTATATAGATATATATATATATATATATATATATATATATATATATATATATACACACATATATACAATTGTTTTTATATATTTTATATGTATATATATATAAATATATATATATATATATATATATATATATGAGCTATAATATAATATATAATATATATATTAGGGATGTTTATATATTATTTGTAACTGGGTCATGTAACTATGGTGATGGGCTGGCTATATGCATATAAGGACTGTAGTTGAGTCATTTTGTGTAAACATTGAGAAAGAGATATTGTCTTGAAAGCTTTGTTATTTTATGTGCTTCTATTAAACGTAGTTTTGGACATTGGACTCCTGGTTTCTTTCCTGATTTCTTCCATGAAACACAGGAGGGAAGAATAACATTAGCTGAGGACTTAAATTTACCAGAAACAGACTGGAATAATATTGATTCAACATTAGTAAGGAAATTATTCATGACATATATACAGGAACAATTGCTTCAGATCGTAAAAAAACCTGCCAGGGGACGGAACATACTAGACATTGTGTTCCTAAAGAAATTACTGTAACTTCAAGTCAAGTTTTACAACCGTTGATATGCAGTGATCATGGAGTTATAAAAAGGTTAATTTGTTACTAGATAATTCTGCCAAACTGAAAACTAAACCATCCCACAGAAGGTAAATTACAGACTATATGGAAGCAAAACAGTCACTATGTAAAACTAACTGGAATGAGGTGTTCATTGGAAAACCTGCAGATGGAATGTGGAAAGTTTTGAATGAGAAACTGAGTGCAAAAAAAAATGTTTAGCATCAGGATCTAGGCATGCAACTTCAGGGGGATATATTTCCATAAGAACAAAATACTTGATTAAGGTGAGAGACAAAAATATAAGAAATGGAAGATAGGTTGAACTACAACTTTAAAAACTGAAATAAACAAGCTGGATAAAAGCATAGTGTGAGACAAGATCAAGAAAAATTTGGAGTGATAAGTTGTCGTAGTGACATCCAGGTAACCTCAGATACTGACATCAAATTAGATTATATTGAAAAAGAACTGCACAAACTGTATCCAAACAAAGCACAGGGAGGAAATGGAATTAGTAACAATGACCTGAGAACACTTCAGCAAGAACTTACACCACCATTATATTTGTTATTCACTAGGTCATATAAATATGGGGAGATTCCTCAAGATTAGAGACATGCGCTTATTAAGCTTGTCTTTAAGAGAAAGGGGAGAAGGACAAGCCCAGAGTCATATAGACCCTAAACTCTATTTTCATGCTGTGGAAAAATAATGGAGAAGGTAATATTGGATAAGTTATTGTCAGAACTGGATAGACTGGGACTTAAAACCATATTTCAGCATGCATATGTTGAAAATAGATCTATTACCACCTGTAACATGATGTTCTATAACAATATGATAACAGCTATGAATGACAAATTGTGCTGTGATGTAATTTATATAGATTTAACTTCTGCATTTGACAGGGACATACACAAAACACTGATCAATAAATTAGAATAACTAGGTACTGATGTATTCTTGATAAGATGGATAGCTGCATGGTTTACAAATAGGACATGGCAAGTTATCATACAGCAACTAGACAGGTGAAATTCTTGGTTACAGTCAGAGTGTCCCATGGGGCTCTGTCCTAATCCCTTACTTGTTCAGATTGTATCTTTCAGACCTAACTTTTTCATCTGAGGTGTTCTACAGTCTATATGCAGACAACCTAAAATTGGGTAAACTGATTATATGTGTTACAGATAGGGCATGTCTGCAAAATAACTTGACTAAATTGACCATTTGGGTACAGGAGAATAATATGCAGATAAATACATCAAAAACTAAGCATATGAGATTTGGGAGACATAAATTGAAAGGTGAATGTTTAATATAGTACACAGTCATTGAAACTGTAGACTCATTTAAGGGCCTCAGTATATGTGTAGATCCAGCCATGAGTTTTTCTAATCAATGTAAACCAATTGGTTAATGATAGTTATAGAACTATAGGTTGTATAAAAAGATTTATAAAGTCTAGGAAATCAAAAGTCATGAAGTTGTTGTTTGTTAGTTACATTAGACCCAAACTTGAGTATGGAATAACAATATGGAAACCCTACAAGAAAACAAACACGAGTAAACTGGAAAGAGTACAGTGGAAATATACTAAGGACATCCATGGAAGTGAAAATTTAAGTTATTATGAAAGACTAAAATATCTGAACTTGTATAGTATCTCTTATAATTGAAACTTGCATTACAGAGTCAGATCACATATAATGAATAGGCAACATTATATGAAGCTTCCGCCATATAGGTAATCTAGCTATGCCAGGTAATTTTAAAGGTAGAGATTATATATATGGGTAAAGTGAAAATATTTGGACTAGTAAGTGTATGAATATTGAAAATAATTCTGGAGGTGCAGGTAGTCAGGAAGTAAAAGATGGAGGCTTGGTACAAGTGTAGATCCAGATAGAAGAGAAGTACCTGTGTAAGGAAGTTCTGAATGATACAATGCTTTGGTTAAATTTAAGTGTTAATGGAGGTCTGTTCCTGGGTCTGGCTACAGGACACAAGTATAGAAGTTGGCCTGCAGGTAGGTTAGGCTTGTGTACCTGTAAAAGGTGTTGATTTTCAGATTTAAGAGACCTTTTGGGCAAACGGTTAATAATGAGGTAAAGGCAGGACAGTCTGAAGGTTTGTATACTACTTTTTGTGCACTTGTTAATTGCAGGTAACAGCGATACTAAGGTAGTTCCAGCCTGTCAAGAGAATAAAGCTGTGCAGTGCTGTGTAGAAGGCAAAACATTTGTGACAAACCTAGCAACTCTGTTATAACACATGATTTTATGGTAGATAGCAAATCAGTGAGTAATGGGGCAGCGCAGATGAGACAGGGAAGTAGATATGTGTTAACAAGGGCTTTTTACTGGAAGGGCTAATAAAGTGTTTGTGTCTATAAAGAGTACCTAGTTTTTGGTGAGTTTTGGTAATATTGTGTTGTATGTGTAGGTCAAATTTTCGCTGCTCATCTGTTAGTATCCCTAGTAATTAAGTGTAAGAAATAACTTCAATTACCATTTTGCTCTGAGAGAGTATGGTAAACTGGAGTTTATTTAAAAGGATTTTTTTCTTAAGGATGAAAAGAATTAGCTTAGTTTTGTTTGGATTAAGTAACAGATGATTATTACTAAGCCATTTCTCTGTGGAGGTAAAGGCAAGTTGAGTAAATTGTTGGAGGTCAGATATGGAGTCAGCAGAACAAATAATAGTTGAATCATCCACATATTGAATAAGAGAGCCCTGAATGACAGCTGAATCATCTGCATATTGAATAAGAGAGCCCTGATTGAAGGAAGAGTGTTAATTATTAATAAAGATGCTAAATAAGAGGGGTCCTAATATAGAGCTTTGGGGAACACCGGTAGATTTGAAGAGATAAAAAGAGAGGGAGGGGTTCCATTTAACTGCCTGCTGTCTGTCTGACAGCTTGAGAACCAGTTAAGAAAAGAGAGGGAGAGTCCAGTTTGAGTTAGAAGTAGTGGATGGGAGACTGTATCAAGCCTTTAAAATGTCATGAAACATGAGCAGACAATTTTGCCAGAGTCTCTGGCTTTGCTGATTAAATCCACGAAAGAAATCAAAGCGGTCATTGCATTGTGCTGTGCCCCGGTCGAAAGCCATGCTATGAAGGTGATAGAATTTGGTCATTAATGAGAAAGTCAAGAAGTGGAATTTGTATACATTTCTCTAGAATCTTGGAGATAGGAGAAAGAATAGCAACTGAACAGTAGTTAGAAATTTCCATGGGGCTGCCGCCTTTGTGGAGGGGCAGAATAAATGCCATTTTCTAGATTTTTGGGACATAAGATTTCAGGATAGATCTGTTTGTGAGTATACTAATTGGGTAGGCAACTGCATCAACAGCAAGTCTTAGATATTCCGTGGGTAGATTATCAGTTGCATTAGAGCATTCATTTTGAGTTTGAGGCGTAGTTTTGTTGGAACAGGTTTAAGAGTAAAGGTGGGTGTTAAATGAGTTGCATCGGCAACTAGAGCAAGCCTTTACCCTGAAATACCTCCTTGTGACTACGCCTGGCCTGGATACCTAGACCCAAAATAATATAGAAAAGTTCTACTGCCATATCCCTTGTTTATGAAAAGACCTACATTATCACAGAAGGAATTAAGAAACCTTTACCCTGAAATACCTCCTTGTGACTACGCCTGGCCTGGATACCTAGACCCAAAATAATATAGAAAAGTTCTACTGCCATATCCCTTATTTATTAAAGAGGCTTAATACAAATGTGCTATGCTGCTTTTTTAGCTTTTGAAAAAGTTGCCAGCTTTACGTAAAGTGGATTATCCTTTTTGCACACCATCCTTTATCGTTGTCATTCCCAGTGTTTTTCTACAGTTTTAGTGAGCGTTTTGGTCTGTTAACAGTGGTCTTAACACTAACGCCGAATTGTCGGCAGTGAAACGCTATCTTCTCAAAACCAGCACCAAAGTGCTGAACAGCTTAACTTTTTGGCGCCAACCCTTGTACTAGTGCTGGCTAAGTGTTGATGTGGATTACTGGCGCACTAGCCTAGTATATCCTCTGTGCAAATCCATATATATTGGCCTGCTGAGTGAACAGCGCTTTTTACACACGATACCATTTAATCTGCCTAACAGATAATTAAAGTCAAGGAACATACTTTGTTCTTGTTGGCGTGCTGGTACAAGCGCTGACCAAGCGTTCCTGTAAATAACTGTCATGCTAGCCTAGTATATCCTTTGGTTTAGGTACATAACTGTCGTACTAGCCTAGTATATCTTTTGGTGCAAATCCATATACTGTGTCCAGCTGAGCGACTAGCGCTTATCACATACACAACAACAAAAAGGTTGTTCGATAAGATACCTATCACATATTGTACTGCCTCTCAGAGTATTGACTGTTTATTTTTCACTGTAATAAACACTGCATAACCTAATGTTTTGTATGATTAGCTAGTGTTGATCTGTATCTGCCCAGTGTATGCTACAGTAAGGATAAATGCATTCACATTTTATTTTTTCTTTACCTAAGTGTAACCAAGTGGTATAAGTATAAATTGCTTCCTTTTCTCATCTCTTTAAGATGTACTGCATATGTTAATTGCTATTCATTGATACCTCCTTACATTTATTTGTTAAAGTTAGCTATTGTGCTTCTGTACTGCCTATTAAAGTGCAATCTCTCTCTCTCCTATTCTCCAGCCTTTACCCTGAAATACCTCCTTGTGACTACGCCTGGCCTGGATACCTAGACCCAAAATAATATAGAAAAGTTCTACTGCCATATCCCTTGTTTATGAAAAGACCTACACTGTCACAGAAGGAATTAAGAAAGTATGTACAACCATTGCTACATTTCTGTTATACTGTATTAAAAGCCCTGCTAGGTTCTGTATGCTCCCTTGACAGGACAGCTCAGCAGACAAACCCCTACTCCAGACTACTTTTTTCAACTATTCCCTTGTCCTCCTCAACAAGTTTCAGCCTAGCGATCTACCTTGGTAGAATCCCTGGTACACTCTAGCATCTGTCCACTAGGTGGCTCCCTAGCCACACCACTCTTGCTTCTCACATCTATTACCTTAAAGTCTACTTTAAACATGTTCTAACTTTCCTGCTTTCTTTTTTCTCCTTTCTCTTTAACATCTTAAGTAACACTATCCTATTAAACCCATTGGCCCTTGTACTTACCTCTCCATACAATAGTCCACTGATAGGTTCTCGCTCTGCCTCCCTTGGCTCTTATTCCTGCTACTACCTACGTGCTTACTCTTTCTTCTTTTACCCTCCCTATTTCCCTATCTGTTTGACTCTGTTAATAGGTGCTATACCTCAGCTTCTACTACTCTGACCTAACTTACCTCTCCTATACTTCCTCTATCCACTCACATACACAGTCTATACTGCCTTTTGATCTCCCGGTCTGTACCTGACTACACCATCCCAGCTCCTCCCCCCGTCTACCTTACTCCCTCCCAGAGGTTATAAATCCTCCCTGTCCCATGATGCCATCTTAATGTAACTCTGCCCCCTCGGTTGCTGAGTATCCTTGTGCTGCATCGGCAACTATAGCAAGGTAATGAACTGTCTCTGTTTATGAAATGAATCACATTCTGCTTTAAAATAATGGAAAGTTCATATTGAGATTATTAGGATACTCCTGTTTTGTCTGTTACAATGTTTCATCTTACTAACTAATAAGTTATTAGACGTTAGAGAAAGCGAAATTACTTATACTGTGTCAACGCTGAATGGTTTTGGTAGATTAGCCTTATTGTGGCCAAGCGGACACTCGCTAATAAGTTATTAGACATTAGAGAAAGCGACATTACTTATACTGTGTCAACGCTGAATGGTTTTGGTAGATTTGCCTTATTGTGGCCAAGCGGACACTCGCTAATGCTTACAAACTCCTGTTAGTAATGCATGTATTTCCTCATGTGCGCTGACGTTTTCTCCTAAGATTACGTGCTGTAACGCTATGTACCATAGAGCAGTAATTAATGTACTTTAATATGATGGTTAAGAGTTACTGTTAGGTGCTCACTAATCCTATTTCACCACTCACCAGTATTGCCTCTATCGTTCTGCGTTTTAATGGTCTTAGCACTAACACCGAATTGTCGGCAGTGAAACACTATCTTCTCAAAACCAGCACCAAAGTGCTGAACAGCTTAACTTTTGGCACCAACCCTTGTACTAGTGCTGGCTAAGTGTTGATGTGGATTACTGGCGCACTAGCCTAGTATATCCTCTGCACAAATCCATATATATTGGCCTGCTGAGTGAACAGCACTTTTTACACACGATACCATTTAATCTGCCTAACAGATAATTAAAGTCAAGGAGCATACTTTGTTCTTGTTGGCGTGCTGGTACAAGCGCTGACCAAGTGTTCCTGTAAATAACTGTCGTGCTAGCCTAGTATATCCTTTGGTTTATGTACATAACTGTCGTACTAGCCTAGTATATCTTTTGGTGCAAATCCATATACTGTGTCCAGCTGAGCGACTAGCACTTCGATAAGATACCTATCACATATTGTACTGCCTCTCAGAGTATTGACTGTTTACTTTTCACTGTAATAAACACTGCATAACCTAATGTTTTGTATGATTAGCTAGTGTTGATCTGTATCTGCCCAGTGTATGCTACTGTAAGGATAAATGCGTTCACATTTTATTTTTTCTTTACCTAAGTGTAACCAAGTGGTATAAGTATAAATTGCTTCCTTTTCTCATCTCTTTAAGATGTATTGCATATGTTAATTGCTATTCATTGATACCTCCTTACATTTATTTGTTAAAGTTAGCTATTGTGCTTCTGTACTGCCTATTAAAGTGCAATCTCTCTCTCTCCTATTTTCCAGCCTTTACCCTGAAATACCTCCTTGTGACTACGCCTGGCCTGGATACCTAGACCCAAAATAATATAGAAAAGTTCTACTGCCATATCCCTTGTTTATGAAAAGACCTACATTGTCACAGAAGGAATTAAGAAAGTATGTACAACCACTGCTACATTTCTGTAATACTGTATTAAAAGCCCTGCTAGGTTCTGTATGCTCCCTTTCCAGGACAGCTCAGCAGCCAAACCCCTACTCCAGACTACTTTTTTCAACTATTCCCTTGTCCTCCTCAACAAGTTTCAGCCTAGCGATCTACCTTGGTAGAATCCCTGGTACACTCTAGCATCTCTCCACTAGGTGGCTCCCTAGCCCCACCACTCTTGCTTCTCACATCTATTACCTTAAAGTCTACTTTAAACATGTTCTAACTTTCCTGCTTTCTTTTTTCTCCTTTCTCTTTAACATCTTAAGTAACACTATCCTATTAAACCCATTGGCCCTTGTACTTACCTCTCCATACAATAGTCCACTGATAGGTTCTCGCTCTGCCTCCTTTGGCTCTTCCCACTCCGTTCGCCCTGCAGGCTCACTCCGCTCCCCTACCCTGCCCCCTATTCCCACCCGCCCCCACTACATCAACATTTATACCTACCCAACCACACCCACTAGAACTCCTAACCAATTATACTCCACAACTCTCTAAGTTCCCCTCCCCTATCCCACCCATAGACATTCATCTCTCCACCCACTAGTACACCCTATCTAAGCAATCAACCTTCACTGCCCAGCCCACATCCTCTACCTAACCTATCTAATCCACTACTCCTCAACATACTCCCCACAGTCAAATCCTAAGGCCTACCTACTCCCCAATCCTACTATATAAAGGCTTACTAACCTACAGCATAGTAACTACTAACATCCCCTCACTTTTCACTTTAAATAACCTCCTACACTATGTTCCCAAAACCCTTAACCTACACCCCACTACTATTATTTCTCCTCAACCTATCCTACATCTACTACCTCACTCAACCCACACATACTAACCATACTCAAGCCTTCCACAGAATTACTGACTTCAACACATTTCCATCAAAACCTCACATCACAATATTTCCCCATCTCTATCCTATAAAAAATCAACTATTCTTTACCTTTAAACTCATTAACCCCCACAAACACTCATCCACAACAGCAGCTAACCCATACCTTACCAATGCATTAAAGTTCAACCCAGACTTTACCAATGCATTAAAGTACAACCCATACTCTAAGCAATCCAAACACCTAACCAATATTATCCTATATCTAATTACTACCCTATTATCAGGAGACATACATCCCAACCCTGTCCCCTCAAACCCCTCCAACATAGACAAGTCTATACTTATTACCTCCCTAAACTCCCAAAGCATAGTAAACTAAATCCCAAGCCTCCATGCCTGGCTCTCACACAACAAACCCAACATTTTATCTATATCTGAAACATGGCTAAAGTCTCACATAAAAGACCATGAAATAACACCACCAAACTACTCTATCTTCCGAAAAGACAGATCCCACAAAAAAGGTGGTGGTGTTGCTCTTCTGTATTCATCCTTCCTGTCAGTCACCCCTTATAGCAAGCCTATTCCCAAATTCAACAATGCAGAAATACTCTTGACAAAATTTCAACTTAATAAACACAAACACATAGTAATAGTCTCCATCTACATCCCCCCTGGAGACAATATTACTACATTAGAAAATATACTCTTCTGGCTCTCCACTAATATTAACAATGAAATAATAATCCTAGGAGATACTAACATAAACTGGTCCTCCATTCAGTCAAACACAAGTCCACTTAACATAAACCTTTACAACTTCTCACAGCTAATTAATTCCACAACCCGCCCCTCTAAAACTCTATCTTCGGGTAGCATTCTAGACTGGATCTTAGTCTCTCACCCTCATTACTTCTCTGACAGTGGTACACTTCCAGACTCCCTCAGTGATCACCTGCCCACCTTTGCACACCGACTCCCTACACCTTTACTAAGAACACATAACTATATTACCATACGCAATCAAAAAACTTTAAACCAACAGCTTTTAATGACTCTCTAAAAGCAATCAACTGGGATATTCTAAAAACTCTAACCCTAGATGATGCAGTAGCTAACTTCAACACAACATTTTTAAATATCCTAGATCACCATGCTCCCCTAAGCTCCAACAGAATAAAACTAAAAACTACACCTTGGCTAACCAAAACTACTCTAGCAGCTATGAAACACAGAGATAAAGTCTGGGCACTTTACCATAAAAATAAATCTCCCCTCTCCCATCTCGAATTCAAAACACTCAGAAATAAAGTAAAAAAGCTCATTATTGCTGATCGACAAAACTATTTCTCCAGACTTTAAAACAATAATAAAACAAACCCTCAGGAGTTCTGGAAAGGAATATCTACCCTTATCAATCCTGGCAACTTACTCAACCCCACTCCTGACCCCAATGCTTCTGACAAGGACTAGCTACACAATTCAACTCATTTTTCATAGATTCCATCTCCAAACTAACATCTTCATTCTCCAATACCTCTCCATCCTCCACTTCTCCCACTAGCACTCCTCCCTACTCCTCCATCTCTACTACCACTCCCTCTCCATCTCTGTCCCCCCCTCTTCACACACCTCCTCCCCACTCCTCCATCTCTACTACCACTCCCTCTCCATCTCTGTCACCCCCTCTTCACACACCTCTATCACTAAAAAAATTCCGACATCCACAATAAAAAAACTTTTACAAAAACTAAAACCATGCTCCAATGCCCCTGACAACATTTCTTCTTACTTCCTCAGCATTTCTGCTGAGGCCATAGCCTACCCCATCAGTATACTAATCAACCGCTCTATCCAAGAAAGCATGGTACCCCAAATCTGGAAAAAGGCTTACATCATACCTTTACACAAAGGTGGCAATAACAACAATATTGCAAACTTCCGCCCCATAGCTATCTTATCCCCCATCTCTAAACTCCTAGAAAAGTGTATCCATTTACAGCTACTACCTTACCTCTTAGGCAATAATCTGCTCACTCCAACTCAGCACGGTTTTAGACCCAGCCACAGCACTATGTCAGCCCTCCTCTCCTTCCTAGAAACTGTAAATAAAGCTCGGGACTCAGGTCATATTGTCTCTACCCTCTTACTTGATCTTTCAAAGGCCTTTGACACTATCTCTCACAAGCTCCTTCTAACCAAACTCTCTCAACTCAACTTATCTCCTTCCTCACTGTCCTGGTTCTCTAGCTACTTATCAAATAGATATCAAGCAGTTAAATGGAAAAAGGCCACATCCTCTTTTCTAATCACCCCAACTGGAGTTCCCCAGGGCTCCATACTGGGTCCTCTGCTATTTAATATATTCATTAACGACTTCCACAACTCTATTCCATTCTCCAGCGTTGTCCAATATGCAGATGATTCAACTATCGTCTGCACTGCTACATCCTTCCCAGTACTACAAAAGCTTACACAAGATGCCTTCTCTTCCACTGAACTCTGGATGAAAGATAACCACCTTGTTCTTAATGCCTCTAAAACCAAACTAATGGTATTTCCCTCTAAACACATCTCTATCAGTACTAATTCTCTATTAATTAACAGCCACAACAACACATCCCTGGAATTGGTGTCCAATGCTAAATTACTTGGTGTTCAAATAGACAGTCACCTTAAATTCAACTCTCACATTCAACTCAACATAAAAAAAATACATCAAAAACTAGGCATGCTATACCGACACAATCACTATCTTACACCCTCCACTAAAATCACTCTCTCTACCTCATTCCTCATCCCCTCTCTTCTTTACGGAGCCCCACTCCTAACCAACATCCAATCTTCCCTTAAAACAAAACTTTCCTCCTATTACAATAAAATTGCTAAATTCACTACCAGCCATAAATCTTCTACCCCCATTGCTCTTCACTCCATAAATTAAAATGGCTTGAACTTCCTAACCAACTTGTCTATTCTCAACTTACTCTTGCTCATAAACTCATTTTCAAACCTGACCTCTGCCCATCTCTTTCTTCTGCATTTAAATTTCACCTTCCCAGCAGGGTACTTAGATCTAACAACCAAAATCTAATCGAATTGTATCAGCCAAATCGTCCCCCTGGTAAAAATCTCCTAAACTTTAGCTTTGCACGACTCTGGAACTCCCTACCTCCTGCCATTCGCACCACTTTCAACCACCTTACATTCAAAAAATCTCTTCACTCTCATCTACTTTTCCAGGTGGGAATGCTCATGCTCACATCCTTCATGATCCATACTGACTTGACACTCTCCACTTTCCTCCTAGAAAAAAAAAAAAAAAATTTTTGTACACTACATTGTCTGCTCTGTCGCAACTGTTTCTTACTTTCTAAATTGAAATGCTTACCTTCTCTAGCCTGTATCTTCTAAAATGTTTACCACAAGTTGTTCTTCCTAAAAGTGTTTGCTCTAACTGTAATGTGAACAGTACTTTGTCTACCACATATTGTATACTATATTTGTAAAATTCTTGTAATTATTGTAATATGGATGTAAATCCTACTGTAACCTTATTTGGAGCTTTTCTCCCCAGGACTCCATTGAAAATGGGTTCATTTGGCCCAATGGACTATCCTGGTAAACCAACTGCAAATAAATAAATAAATAAATTCAGGAAAAATTATGAGATAATGACGAGGGAGAAGATTGAGTGAGTAGGAATGGTGTTAATGGTGCAGTAGAATTAGAAATATTGTCACAGTGATGTTGGGGGAAGTTGGCAGTGATATCTGATATATTGTTGATGAAACAGGAGATAAAGAAATTGGCTATTTCTGGGTGACTTTTATTTGGAAATGGACATGGACTGTTTTTTGTGCCAGGGTTTAGAAGTGAAGATATGGATGTCCACAATTGTTTGGGATTCGTCTTATTGTTGGATTGAAGTTATAGATAATAATCTTTTTTTTTTTTTGTCTTTGGTTACTTTTTTTTTATTATTTGATTGCAAAGTTTCCTGAATTTCAGTAGGTCGTTTTTTTTTTTTTAGCAGACTTTGTCTCTGTTTTGCATTAATTCTTTTTTTTGTTTCATTATCCATGGGGCATGGTTATTTTTTATTGAAGGGGGTGTGAGACTGGTTCCTATTAAAGTAGTCTACCACATCATCTAGGGCAACAGATTTTAGGATACTCCAGTCCATGTGTTTCAGTAAATTGATGAATGTTTGTGGTTCACAGTTAGCCAGATTCCATATTTGTTTATAGTGGTGTTCTCTTTGAAGGGAATCACAAAAGCAGAGAGATGATCCCTTAGAGCATTTGGGAGAGTACCTGTTCAGAAGATTTTATTTAGGTCACTGACCAGTATCCAGTCTAGGGTGAAGCCTTCAGTGTTACCTCTACTGAATCTGGTTGGAGATGTAATTAATTGAGTGAAATTAAATAGATTAATGTTAGAGGATTGGACCTTAAAGCAGAAGTTTAGCCAATTAATATTAACATCACCCAGTATAATGGTTTCAGGCAAGGATATCTTCTAGAACAGGTATACTACTGCCTGGGGGTATATAAAGAGCTACAATGCATACGTTTTTTAGAATTATTTATTTTTAGGAATGATATGAGCATTTCAGCATACTATTTAAAGGAGTTTCTCCCTTCCACATTGTAATAGCACCATGGAGTTATTACCAAATTAGACAGTGTAAGGGATTATCCCCCACATCATGGGAGTCCAGCTGGAAAACCACTTGTTTCAGTCTGTGTGCAGTGCACTCAGTTAATTGTGACAGAGTATATGTTTGAGTGATCATGTCACAATCATTCATAAGAGAAGCAAAAATGAAACAGTTAAGCACTGGAAAGAATGAGGCCCGTGGAAAAAGGTAAGGCAAAGAAGAATAAAGTAGGTGCAGAAGCTACAAAGAGGGACAAAAAGATGAGAAATGGAATTGCAAGTTACCAGAAAGATAAAACAGGTGGAAGATGGATGGGGAAACAGGGAAGGGGTAGGGGACAGCAGGTAAGGGAAAGACATACAAAGGTAGGCACAGAGGGCATTAATGGGTTGGCTTATCAGTTGGCTATAGTTAGCCAACAGCATGATACAATAGTAATAGGTTTTAGCTTGAAAAATAAGAAGTTAAGCACATGATTTGAAGTGAGCAGCAATTTGGGTCTACAGTGGTACTAAAAGGGATGTAGGGTACTGCAATGACTGCACATGCAGCAATGAAGCTTAATAACTATTTATTAGTGTGTGAAAAACTAGAATTTCTAGGGGTTCACTTGTTTAAGAATATTTGCCTCATATGTAAGGATTCATCTGTAGGCCTACATTTCAGATTTCTGTGCACACTTAAAACTGACTTTGAAGAAGAAAAAAAATCTACTTGCTTTTATGCTATAATTTCTGGAAAATATATGACTCTTCCTTTGATGTCTTTTCCACCAATCATCATCTCATACCCCATCTTTCCATCTTTACCTGACTTTTAACATGACATTTCCTTTTACCATACATCCTCTTGTGGTTGTTGTTGTGTCTTTCGGCTTTTCCCGGGTAGGGGTCGCCACAGCGGAACTCTGGTCCGCTAATGATTGGCAATAGATTTTTACGTGCCGAGTTGCCAGCCCTGACGCACATCCTTCAATGAAGGTACGCCCATTCACACATGTCTCCACACAGAAGACGCTCTAGCTGAGAATCGAACAGGACAACGTCTTACTGTGAGGTGACAAAAACCACAGCACCACCACCGCAGTACCATACATCCTCTTGTGGTGCTTTCATTATACTGAAGTCCCACTCGCCCTCCACCATATTCCAGTTTCTTATAATCTCTTCTCATTCCTTGATTTCTCAAAAAGAAATTTAAAAAAAATCATTGCCTGCCTTTCTCTGGTCCACATATATTTCCTATCCTCCATGCACCCCAGATTTCCTTCTCAAATTCCCATCTGCCATATATAACTGTCCCACACAAAACAGAAATTTCCTTCTTCCCCCACTATATGCATGATAAGTCGTGACCTCTCAGTATTTTCTAGTCACTGAGTTCCTTATCGCCATAATTTTTTATTTTCATTTCCTGTATTAAGATTGTAATTCCCCCTGCCATTCTTCCTCTACCTCACCATATGGCTCCCATCTTCTCCTGCCTTCCTTTTCCAACCTCTACCTCAATCATTTCTCCACAAGACGCATATCTACCACCCTTGGGTGCCCACATAATGTTTATACTTAGACTTTCCTGACTGAAGAAATTGTACAGCAGCCTGGGTTGGGTCTATCCCTCCCAACAGCAGAGATTCCCATCTACATGCCCCCACTTCCCTCCTCTTCCCATCCTCAGTAAATACCCTTTTACCCTTTCACTACTTTCCCCACTACCCTCCCACCCTTTACTTACATTTCTATATCTGTTCCTGTCTAGTTGCATGAACTTCCTTCTCATATATTAATGGATAGCTGAGTAATACAAAGTTCTATGTTCCTCTTCTTTCTTTGTTCCTTCAGAACCTCCATCTTACCTTCCTTCATAAAATGACTATACTTTCCTTCAATTACAATACTGTTTCACATTAGCATTCACCTGTTAATTATGTGCCTTCTTTTCCCCTAAATTCATTTAGGTAGAATTCAGATGATCTGCTTGCATTATGTCTTAAACATTTCCACCCATATACACACAATTACTCAAGCAAATAACAGTTGTCCATTCCCTTGCTAAATTTAGCAATTTTAGGTTTCCATTTATTCTATATCAAATAAATTAAACTCTCTTAGCCCATATCCCAAGTTTCTGTTTCACAAATTTGTTTTCATTCTTATTGCCCCCACCATGAATGCAGTGTTGCTTACTTCTTACAGCAAACACCACACCGTTCTCACCTGTACCCACAATTTCAGACTTTTATTGCATAACATACTTTCTGTTGCGACTGTCTTATGTACTTCTGTCCACTGCTCACATTTTTCTTTTTAATGTAGATTAAATGCAAGTTAATTGGGGAAGATGACCAATCATTTTTTATGTTAAAGATACAGAGCAGCTTAACGTTTTTCTTCTGTAACGTTGCCTATTCTGTGTTGTCTCAACATCTGTCTTACATGTATAAACAAAGGGGATGATAAAGGAGAAATGGATGTATCATCACACTTTGAAGGTCATGTATCTATCTTACTCCTCTGCAATCACTTTCACAGTATACCAGTAGACTCCTCTTTCATTTTTGTTTAAATACAGATGTGCTTTGTTGCCACCCTCTCTCATTCTTTTCATAACCTTGATTTCTTTTGCTTTACACCCATTTCCCTCCAAATCAAATTCCCTCCTCCACTAGACTATAACATTAAGCATTTTTCCATTGCCTCTTTCTCTTCACTGGCTCCTCTACCTCACTTTTTCCAGAAATTTCACTCCCTCACCTTATGTTGTCTTTCCTCCCTCTTACCTTTTTAAATCAATGTCTCACTCTCACTTCCATTTTTTTTTTAAATATTTTCTTGGGCCATTACACTCCCTCTGTTACCAGGTTGTTTCCTCCAGTGACATCTAAATGATCCATTCGTTCCTCCCATAGGTGAAAGCCTGCCAGCTCATTAGTTCCCCTGAGAGATGACAGATGAGTGCTAATAGCAATGCCTTGGGTGGGTGGAAATTTTTTGTTTATGCCCCTAGATTCCTCACCACAAGAATACCATGAGCTTCACACAGAGTACAATCAGGAAATGCATGTATCCAATTGTATACGCTAACCTCCTGCTACACAGAAAACTGCTTGCAACAAGCATTTCTAGCCCATTGCCATAGCGGGTGAAAGCTCTACACTTCTGCAGAAGTCACCAATGCAACTTCCTCCTCAGAATGGTTTGACAGCATTGGCTAATCATTCTCATCCTCCCATCTGGTTATTCCTGCACTCATGTTGCTAGGTGAACTTAGGTGTTAGTCATGGCATTATCCCTTTATGGTTCCCTATTCTACTTCTTTTTTGTGGATTCCTCATTTTTATGCTCTCCTGTTTATCCTCATATCCCATCACCTCCATTAACATCCCCACTGCTCTCTAAACACCCTTTGCATTCCCTTTTTCAATGCTTTCTTACTGCTCTTCTTTGTCATACTCAGAAAGCTGGATATAAGTGCCTAAAGCAGGTGTATTTGACTCCTCAAAGCAACAACATTCCATCCCCTACCTCCTTCCCAAACCAGGATTTTGCTGTAGGCCCTTCCATTAGTCTGCATCTCCCTTGCAGTCTTTCACATATCCAATTTCTTCTTACTTTCTGTCAATACCACCCATCCCTAACTTGATCACTTTTATTTTCCCTTGCTGAGCAAATCAGAGGAAATAGTCACTCATGTATCTTAATCTCATACCTATCCACTAATTATCCACTTAACAAAACCTTTGAAACAGTATGTTATTAACCACCATTGTGAGTTCTGTATTATAATTCTAATAATGACCATAGCCCTTACATTGTTCTCAAGCAAATATGTACATGCTTCTTGCTTACTTCCCCTAATATGGCACAGAAAGTACTATCCCTTTTCTGCAATTCTCGCTCTCCTGTTTTAACTTGCCACTCCTTACCCAATTCTGAATCAGAGTTTTGTGTCCTGTATTTCCACCTTTACCAAATATGTGCCTTCATTGCATGCTCCATCTTGTTTTTAAAACCTGTTCATTTCAAAACTCTCCCCTTTTGGCTTATCAGTCCTATCCCCACTCTCAAAATGTCTTCTTTCTCTTATGTACTTGGACCCCCCCCCCACATCTATATTCCTTACAAACAACCTTACTGCTTAATGTCGTTTTTCAAAGAACACAACTTTATATGTAGCCATCAGAACTATTATTTATAATTTTACACACTGTCACAAATATTAGATTCAATTAATAACAGTCAGATTTTTTTCTTTGACTTATGAGCAAGCTCTTATGCTGCTATGAAATCAGAACTAAAAGCATGATTTAACCATCCCAAAAAGTGACATTTAAAAAGACAAAAAATGTTCAGATAGCTAGAAAAATAGACATATTAATAAACACAAACACACAAACATTACACAGAATTTGTAAATGGCTCTCAGAAATTTAAGCTGCAGTTATTCCTTTATATCTACGCCAAAACGTACAACCTAACTGAAGTTTACAATTGAATACCTAATCTTGGTGTCCAAAATGTGCTACCAGAATGTGTCACTGTTTCACAGATATAACCTGTACTGCTAGGCACCACCAGTAGGCCTGTATGAACATTAGATTGAGCCAGGTTGCTAAACTGTAACATATTCCCAGGGATTCAGAAAATTTGTGCCCACAGTCATGGCCAAGCCAATATTGTTTATTATGCATGCATATCGAGCCCAAAGGCTCCTTTACAATTTATGTGGCCAGGCAATTGGGCTCAATAAACTGTTCCTTATCGCAGCCACAGTAAGGACCAGTGGGAAACTGGGTTAGACCCAGTTGCAGCCACAGTGACGTATTAGCAGCAGTAGTGCTCATTCGGCGAGTATGAACCTCAGTGGTAGTCACCAGGCAACTGAGTGCATAGCGGGTCATAATACTTGTGTGCTGACATTTTTACCCAAGGAGATTGTGTATATATACACATTAATACTCACAGAGAAAATTATTTTGGGAGGTAGTAAGGGTAAGGATTATATGGCACCAGAAACAAACATACAATGCGAACCAGACTGCAAAAGGAGGTGGTGACATAGCCTAGGATATAGAACAGCAATGAAGAAACTGGTAGGACACATAGACAGATAGCAATCTTAAGTAACTAAAGTTAAAAAAAGCTTTAAAACATGACAGGAGGGGGTACAAAAAATTAACATGATTTATCGACCAAAGCCAGTTATGACATCAGCAGAGTCGGATCATTGTACCTGCACCATAATGCAAAGGTCATGAAAAAAGTCACACATACAGCCTTGAGGGGATTTGAGCCCACAGCCTTCTTATCTGACATTCTACAAAGCACTTTATTACAATCAGAGCCACTGAAGGAGTCACACTGATGAGTGATAGTTACACATTTGCAGTCTGGAAGTGGAAAAATAAAAAAAAACTTTCAACCTTGAGTGGTACTGAATCCTCACCCCTCTTTATTTGCATTTTACAAATCACCTAATTTAGACGTTAAACCATAGAAACAGATTATGCCGTTTTATACTTATGAAGAGGAGGACAAGTTGGGGAAGAAAATAAGGGAAGTAAGAGAAAAATAAGAGGGACAGGCTAGGTAGCAGGGAAAGACAGATATGACCGACAGGGTGTGTGGTAAGACAATGAGGAAGAGAGGGAACACACAATGGTAAAGGAGACAACAGACAGAGAGAAGACAATTCTTAGGGGAGGACTGAATGATCAACACTGGTGAACATGGACACAAAAAGGAGGTGAACACTAGATTGGGGTACAATATTGAACATGGACACAAAAAGGAGGTGAACACTAGATTGGGGTACAGGATTGTGTTTATGCAGCTGTAGTCTCTGTTAGCTAAGACCCAGTGGGAAATTCTCACCACCCTGGGTACCAGCAACACTGGTCCGTATCTAGAATGATGTAGCCACTACTGGACAGAAACATGACTGAATGAGTCAATGGAGAAGGTTCGCCATTTGGCAGAGACAGGCATCTATCCTCCTGTCTATAATATCCCCCAGAGTCTCTGCCAGCTGCTGATGGGTGACAAAGGTGTCACCTTCATTTGCAATAATACCAGTGGATACAACTATACCAACATCTGGAGCAGGGCTACCTGAAGCAAGTGATGCAGGTAAGGCAGG
The DNA here is from genome assembly GCF_019279795.1 of Protopterus annectens. Taxonomy (NCBI): domain Eukaryota; kingdom Metazoa; phylum Chordata; order Ceratodontiformes; family Protopteridae; genus Protopterus; species Protopterus annectens. The sequence goes on from NC_056739.1 coordinate 974,705,847, forward strand.
ACGGTATGAAGGGACAGCAGTTGCCACCTGTGGGGGGGCTACAGACCTTACTGGTGGGATGGATACAGGTTGTTGTGCTGCTATATACAATAGTTTAAAAATAGAGAGAAACAAAATAAAAGCATGTCAGAGAGAGAGGACAGCAGCCGGAGGTGGGGCGGTATAAATACAATAAAAACCTGTAGTTTTTACTATGTTCAGAATGACACAGTTAAGCATTAAGCATAATATATTTGCAATTTCTTGAATGGATCACCGTAAACACAGTACTGGTCCACAGTGCTGGTGTCAGAGTCCATGGTAAGTGTGGTCAAATGACCATGCTCCTTGGGGGGGGATTTTTATGTCACACGGTATTGTCTTACAGATACACATTTACTAAAGTTAGGGCAAACCTGACATTACTTCATGATGTACTCAGTCTGAACAAAAGCATTAGGTAGAATTCAAATATACAGTGGGACCAGCTCTATTGTGCAACATTTATATTTTTCTGAATCACTCTGTCATTTTGTTGTGCCTCATCATACACAGAACCTCACTATACAGTCATTAGTATACACCTCGATTGACCGGGCTACTTGGGCTACCCAACTCATGACTTTCTCAACACACACACACACCCTAAGTGCGTGCCCATTCATCATGCAAATTTGCTTAGCACAATGTAGCAAAGTTTTATGAATCCATCCCAGTGTTTCTTTAATGGGTGGTATTTGACTTATTTTCACTGTGAGAATGCAGTAAGGCTTAGAATATGAATGAACTCAGCTGGTATCAAAGAAAAAGTTTTAAAAAAAAAATTCCCATAGCTATGACCTTTTCTATAACTGCAGTGATGCCACCACCAAGACTACTGGCCCTGACTACATTAAGAGGACCAAACCAACTTCAGTATTGAGCTATGTTTAAGTGCTTAAAGGTACAATGTTAATCTTAGGTGCAATCTGTCAAATTATGATTGAGATACGGCATGTTATGCATACATTTTGAATGCAGGGTTTTATGGGCATTTCAGTTGCAGTTAGGCATGTTTTATTATACCCTGTTTCCATTAGGTGTTGGTATATGACTTTCCTTCAGTTTACATGGTAAGGAATGCAGTAATGACAAGAATATATCTGTACTGGGTCAGCAAATCTGGTTGACTAAGCATATGCTGATAGTTGTGTGAGATCACACAATTCTCAGGGTTGGGGAAGATGCCCATTCCCCAATACTGAGTGGTCAGAGTTGGCATATATAATTAGCAGGGGAGTTGGGCAGTACACAGCCCTCCACATGTAGGGGGTCTTGCTACCACTGCAAAAATATTTTGTTGTCTTTTTTGTTTGCATTTTGCATACGCTGAAGTTATTGCTCAGTACATGTAGTAATATGTAACCCAAAAAGTGGTGCAATGGTGCAAAAAAAAGAACAAATAAACCAAAAAACGCACCACCAGGGTTTCTGCATTCCACACAATTTGTGTTAAATAAAAATGTGTAGAGTCCGGAAACCCTTGTGGTGCGCTTTTTGGTTTACAGGTAGTAATATGCCAATAGTTATGTTGTTGATGTTTTGTGGTCGATATTATGAATGTCAATATTTGGGTCTATCATTTTCAGTAGATATATGTAGTTAAATGTGTATTAGCAAGGTTAGAAACATTTTATGATTGATTATGCAAGTATAAATTCCCAGAAAGTTTTCCTATGGCCTGTTAAAGGTCACGTGCAAAGGTGTTTTTCAGATCATTTATTTTTGTAGTAATTACACTCTCGTCATGTAAAGAGGGCTTTCGTATTCTAAAAAAATATAGTTTTTAGTTAAATGTAGTTCTAAGTGCATGTGTGTGTGTGTGTGTGTGTGTGTGTGTGTGTGTGTGTGTGTGTGTGTGTGTGTGTGTGTGTGTACTATAGATTAGTGCTAGAATGAACAAAAAAAAAATTCACATGAACTGGCTCATCAGCAAGGTGAAAGCTCCACCTGTATGTGGGACTAGGTACTGCAGATAGTACTTGGTAGTAGCCAGACTGCCTGGAGTACAGAGTTGCATATACAGGTACAGCTGTACTGCAGGTTTCATGAATCAGGTGAGAGATAGCCTGGGACCCTCCTCACCACACACACACACACACACACACACACACACACACACACACACACACACACACACACACACACACCTCTCGGTGTAGTGAGAGCTATCCCCAAACTCCTATGGGAATGCTTTATACTGTTCTGTTTTCAAAAATAGATTTAATTCCCTGGTGAGCAAGTAGCCTCTCAAGCTCACCCCTCACCTTGGAGAAGGAGAATGCAGGAATTACAGCCATGCCATGCCATCTTATAGGTGAAGCTCTTGCACTGGGCACCTTCAAAGCCATAAAGCCCCAACTGTATGCCAAACCTGCTTCCTGCCAGCAATACCTGGTCTGATATCCAGGTGGAGCGACAGCACTTAAGAACATTGATCAGACTCAGCTGCTTGCCATGTCCTTGGGTAAGCTTGGGCTATAGTCCAAATAAGTAACGAGACTCAATATAGAATGTTAAAAAATCTCAGTGCCTGCTCCTGGCACAGCAACAGTCTCCCTGCAATTCAGTGACTTGAGGTATTGAACTACATAGTCTAACCACATATTACAGAGTGAAAATGATCAATCCCTGAAAAATGCAAACCATTTGGGGAATACAACCACAGTCCAAATATGGAAATGAAAACAAAATGCAGATATATGTGGCACTTAAACAAAGCAAACAGGCAGTAAAAAAACTGCCACAAATATCTGCGTTTTGTTTTCATTTCCATATCTGGACTGTGATTGTTGCATTCGTTTGGAGTGTGGAAGTTCTGTCATGGTTCATTTGGTGAATACAGTCTTTTATACAACGGGACCAGAGAAACAACCACAAACAGTAAAAATGAGCTCACTAAAAATAGTAGTAGATGAACTAAGCAAATATGCCTAGTAAGTTATTTATAAAACAACATAAGACAACTGCTAAAAAGTTTCATCCTCGGTATTAGTGTCCCTCAGCTTCCACTTGTGAGGCTAATTTGTACCTCATAATACAGATGATTAAATTAAAATATTACATTTATATATACACACACAGGCACATCTGTGCATGTGCATGTGTTTTGCAACTGTATTTTTCTTTGATTTCAATGAATTTACTTCAGATAAGACATGCTGCTAACCATGCTTATGGTGCACAGTGCAGCTAATTGTAACTGCTATAACATATTAATGGTGCATGTGTACCCATGTTACATTATGTAAATTTATATAAACCACAGTCTTTCATGACTTAGCTAAAAATATATATCTATATTGATGCTTTTCAAGACTTGAATTCCCAGCAAGATACAGTCTATTACAACAGTGCCCTGTTAAGTGATCACACGTTCAGGCATTCAGGACAGCTTAGCCACCAATAATTTATCTCCACTACCAATGTTTATGGCTGGCCAGAATGGAAGAACAATGGAGTCAGTAATGCAGTTAGGAGGGCTGGATGCCTAGAAGGGAAGGACCCCAAAAAATGTGTGTGAAAGGTCTAGCATTGAGAGGTGCATGGATGTTATTAAACCAAATGTTAATATATCACTTCTGGGGTCACACTGAACATCATCCTTATGAACATCCTGATGTCATTTGCATATATCCCATGTGCCTCTGTTACAGGAGGTTTGGGAGGTCACTCATTGGAAGTTCTAGCTTGGCTGGAGTTTTCATTTAGTTTTTTCTGATTGTTTTTTCGGTGTGACCTTCTAACTCTTTGTTTTAATTTGTTATTTGGGATATTTTGCAGTCAACCTAAGCATAATGGACATCAGCTTGGTATAACAAACCTATGTTTCTTATGCCTTTTCAAATACTCTGTATTTATCTTTGTTACATGATGTTTGGGAGTTTACTTAGTTTGGCCGAATTTTAGTTTTTTTCTTTATTTATTTAGTTTAACCTTCTATTTCTTTGTTTTAATTTGTTTGGGATATTTTGCGGTCATTGTAATGATAATTGACATAAGCTGCATATTACTTATGCTTAGGCAAATACTCTGATTATGCTTTATTGGCCTGATATTGTCAGTTGTAACAATTTTAAATGTAAAAGTTATGGGTAATCAGAATAGCCATATAGCTGAAAGAGCTGATGTTAATAAGGTCATTTTCATATATCCCATATGCCTATACTTGTAGATCTTGGAATTTCAACACCAGGATAAACTATCTCTAAATGGGGACAAATAACTTTTCATATCTTACATTTTTTGATCCTCCCTTCTTCACTCACTTCCTTATTTTTATCAATTTCTCTCCTCTAGCTTTCTCAAACTTGGCTTGAGATGATTATCACTGCTAAAGTGACACCCCGACCCCATGTGCAAAAATGGGAAAAGGGGTTGATGATGGATGGATACTATAAGCCTGATTTTCTCTTACTTCATATTGTAATTCCTGTTTGTAGTACACTAACTTACCTTTAATTTCTCTATAATTATAATTATTATTCATAAAAGTTTTGTAATACTTTGGTGCTTTTCTCCCCCAGCCTCCAGTGAAAATGGACTCCTACACAGTCGGACTTTCCCGGAAAACAAATGTTATCAATAAATAAATGTAAAGAAACAGATATCTATAGAAAAACATACATACAATACAGTCTATTACTGTAGTTTGCCAAGATAAAATAATGAAATTCCTTTAAGACAAGTGTAAAATACATCTTAAAGGTCATACTTCATGCTCAGTCTCTCTGTGCTTCACCTCCTCTGGATTAAAGACACAAGGCTGAAAACTACACCCCTGCATATTGGTGCAGGTTGCATTTTTTTTTATTGCCATTGTAGTATGAAAGATAGGAAATTAATAGTTGTTCGAATAATTGTATAAGCAGTTATTAGAACCTCTGTGGAAATACTGCATTAGGTTCTAGATATTCCATTTCCATGAAGTTGCAGGTAGGATGACAAACGTTCAAAGGAGGATCGGTGCAGTGCTTCAGAGTACTCATCCTGTTTTCTTTGGAGGAGAAGGAACTAATGAAAATGTTTAAACTTCAAGGGAATTAAAAGTTCCAGAGCATCATCTTCTTTAAAAAGAAAAGGAAGAGGAAAAGAAAGTAATAAGAAAATAGACGTTGGCTAACTTGTTGAAGTGCAAGGAAGTTTTCTTCAAAACAAAGTTACATTTGATTACAGCTTTCAAACCGTTCTATATAAAGACGTTTTTCTTCTTTTATATTGGGTGCCTCTGATATACAGAAGCAGGGATTCCAGGCAAGACTGTGAACATAAAATGATAGTGATACTCTACCATCTTACTTTTATAACTGAGTTATTTAATTATATTCCCAGTTTTGACAGATTAAATGCATGGTCTAAATCTCCATCGCTCCCGTGCTCAATAGCCATGATAACAAATACTACAACAGTAATCTCCTGGCTCCCTATCAGAAGTATTAGACCTGTAATTCACTCTCACAAATGCAAAAAAAAATAAGTACGAATGCTAAGTTAGTATAACATATCCTACAACTTAGTGCAATGTCATTAAAGCCCCTTGTTCCAATACCTGCAACTTAATAAACTAACTGCAACATCACTATACTTTGAAGTCAGGAGAATTCTGAGGTACAGTAACTGGTGACTGTCTATGTTTACTGTATTTAGACTTCCTGTCTCATCGTACTGAGGACTAGAACTGTAGTTCTTGGAATTTTAACTGGATCCACAATTTCCCACATGCTCCACATTCGGCCTTACTGCTTTTAGCATGTGCAGTCAAACTGAGTTCGTTGATAAAGCTGGAAGATTTTATAACAAACCAACACAGTGTCAATTTCTGTACCTTCTTATGTTTGCTTTTTATGACTACGGTATATATTGAAAGCTAAATAACAGCTCGTTTGTCTCTTGTATATCTTATTAATGATGAACTTCTACCAATATTGTTTTAAAGAATTTATCTATTCATTGCTGCCTTACAACTGTAGATCAACAAATGCAAAAGTCTGTAGCATCACCACACTCCAAGCAGTTTCATAAGCATATTTATTTGGATTACTGACAACAGTATCCTAAACTGCGGTGGTGGTGCTGCGGTAGCGTTGTCGCCTCGCACAGTTAGACATTGCCCATTCGATTCTCAGTTAGAGCATCTTCTGTGTCGACATGCGTGAATGGGCATTCCTTTGTTGTAGGTTGTGCGTTAGGCCCGGCAAGCCAGCACGTAAAAATCTACTGCCAATCATTAGCGGACCGGAGTTCCGCTGTGGCAAACCCTAACCGGGAAAAGCCAAAAGACACAAACAAACAAACTGACAACAGTATCCTACTCTGTTTAAGCATGTCATTTACTGCACCATAGTTCCCATTGTTAAGGTCCTGAGAATTTCTTTATGACAGCTTTGTTGTACTGAAGTTAAAGATAATGGCATCATGCCTGCCTAGAAACTGTCCTCATTCTCTGTCAGACTCTGACGGCACCACTTTTTCTCAGTGCTCGTACTCATCCCAAATAATTTTGTACCTTGAGATTCTCTGTCTACTCCTGATAGCTAACAGAGAGGAGTGCAGGCACTAATCAAACAATATTCCTCAAGAACTGTGTACATTTCCTGGTTACAGTCTGTCCTCATTCCACCCCTGAGGGCACCCATGTTTACAGTATTCATACCAAGTTATCTGCACCTTACATTCTCAGTCTACACCTGATAGCTAATGGAGGGGAACACAGGGACTCAGCAAAGAATATTTCTCAAAAAATGAGTGTATTTCCTGACCAGCTATGAGTAAATTGCTACTATACACCAAAATGATGTAGCTGTGTACACTTTGTACCATAGTCAGGGTCTCCTTATTGTTTCATCATAAATTGGCTGGTAATGGTATGCACACTTAAAAGGAGTACAGGCAATCACTAGTCGGTCACCCATGTGATATTATGCTACTGATCACCGCTCTTTTGCTAAGTAATGACAACTCTCTGTTGCAAAAAATTGATATTTGATTATTGTAATGAGTTAGTCATCTAGGAAAATATTTCCCAATATAGCACTACAGCAATAAATAAGTAGTTCCCTGCAAAGTGTCTTAACAGATGTCCATATCTACATAATCTCCCCCTCTACTCCCCTTCCTAATATTCTCAGGAAAACAACTTATTTGAACAAGTATACATATTTCTGCAATAATTCCCCTCTAAATTTGTTGTAGTTCAGCTTTTTAACAAAAATATAACTATACCAAATGATATTAATCACAAACCTGCTCTTGACTACTCCACAGATTGTTATATATATACACACACACACACACACACACACACACACACACACACACACACACACACACACACACACACACACACACACACACACAGCTCTCTTCTTTACCCACCACTCTGTTAAGCTAAAATACAAGCCCAACAGTAACTCAACACAATGTTCATTACTCTATATATACTTCAAAAATATCTCCCTATAAGGTGATATACACCTTAACCCTGGGACAGACCACATATCAGCAACAGTTTCCCTCCTCTCTACTTCTGTATTCCATAAAAATCACCCCCATAAGCATTCACATTTTAGTAGACAAAATAACTGAATTTCACTTCTGGATCTCTCATTAAAACCCAGATATTGTAATTCTTACTGAAACATGGTTTAATCGTCACCATACTGGTTCTGTAGTTTTTCCCAGGCTATAATATCAGCCGTGCTTACAGATTAAAAAAAAGCATGTAGTGTGGCCATTTTCTTTTCCAATCACCTTGCTTTCCCTCCCATTAATATACCAAAATGTCAATCTGCTGAAACACTAAGTTCAAACTTTAAACTAAATGATCATAAAATATTTGTATCATTGCCCTGTACATCCCTCCAGGTAATAATATTCCTATCCTGGAAAACATCCTGCACTCGATATACAATTCCATACCCTATGAAACCACAATCCTTGGAGATGTCAACATCTATAGGAAGCTCCGTACATCTGACTATCCCTCTACCAATGTGGAGTTATACAACTTAGAACCTCCCAAACCCACCTTAAAACAAAGCCAACAACACTGACAATTCCTGATTGGATCTTAGTTTCAAATTCAAATCTATACTGCTCTCTCAGAATCCACCCTGACTTCCTCAATGATCACCTTCCAGTCTATATTCAAAGACTAGCAAACCATCCCAGCAAAGATGCCCTTCTTAAGGAATGCTGTAACCTTACCATATAATTTCAACACTATTCTTAAAACCCTTAACCAGTGCTGTTTCTATACATTACCTCTGAGTGATACTGCTTTAAAGTTCAATTGTTTATTTCTTGATACTTTCAACAGCCTTACTCCATAAGAAGAAAGAGTTAATTCCATTCATTCCACCTGGCTATCCCAGTTTAGCAGAAAACTAAGCTAATGTATAAGAGAGACAATGCTTGGAAAAACTGGCAGAAAAAATCTCTAGCTAACATTCAATTGTATAGACATCTTTGAAATTTAAAAAAATCACAAGTTACTGCCGATTAAAAAAATACTACTACATTGACTTTCAAACTATAAAAGCAATCCCAAAAAACTTGTTGTCATCCATTAACAAAACCTTATTACATGGAACACCTACTGACCCCAACCCCAGCCCAGGCAACTCTCTATACAAACCGCTAATAAATTTAATTTCCATTTCATATGATCAAAAAGTACCCCTACCCAGATTTCCTCACAAGCTAACAACAGGCCTCATAAGAATCCAACTTCCAATAAAACCTGTCTCTACTTCATACATAAAACTTTAACTCAACAAATGTATGCCCTGCTCACCATCCGCTGACAGTCTACCTACAGAATACTTAAAGGTTGGCACCACTTTCCTTGCATATCCAGTCTCTACCTTAATTAAATTGATCCATTCAAGAATCACATGTTCAATCTATATGGGAAAAAAGTATGCCATCCATCTTCACAAAGCAACAACTCTTCTGAAATGACTGTAGACCTATTGCTATCCTATCCCCCTCTCTAAAATAGTAGAAAAATTCATCCATTAGCAACTCTTACAATACCTTCTCCAAAACCACCTATTAAAGCCTACCCAACATGATTTTTGTCTGTACCACAGTACAACTGTCCTGGTTTCCTTTTTAGACACCACCATCAAATCCCAAAACAATAATAACCTGGTCTCTTCACTCTTTTCAGATCTCTCCAAAACCTTTGATACAGTCTCTCAGTCTGAATTACTCTCCAAAATATCTGTACTTAGTCTAACAACACTCAGCTGGTTCACCAGCTACCTTTCTGAACTAACAGCAATCTTTCCATACTGTACTTTTCTCCCAGTCAATACTGGTGTGTTACAAGGTTCTTTACTTGGGCCAGGATCTCCTCTGTTTAAGATATTTATCAACAACCTGAACGCATCCTCCCAACAGGACTCCCTTATCCAAAATGCCAATGAATCCACCCTTATCTGCTCTACAATCTATTACTCAAAATGCCTTCAACTTTACTGAAAACTGGATTTTCAAAACCAGATTTTCCTATATCCTAAGAAAACCAAACTACTATTTCTTCCCAAATCTCTAACATCTCCAAAAATACAACCTCAATTTCTCATTTCAATATGGATGAGAGAAGTTATCACAGCCAAATTACTATGTGTCATCTTAAATGATAAATTTCATCTTCATATTCAGAATTGTATAGAAAAATGCCCTCTAAACTTGGCATACTCTACAAGATCAAAATCAACCCTACAAACTCTTCTAGAATCATTCTTGCAAATGCATACCTTCTGACACCTCCACAGTGACATTCAGCAATCAATTCTTATGCATGTACAAACCTCCCTTTTAACCAGACTGGAACTATGTTATAATAAGGCAAATAAGACGTAGTTATCTGTTGTACAAAAAAACTCATCATTGCTCTGCTCTCATATCATTAAAGTGGATTGAATTACCTCTTGTATACTCAACTTCTCTTTGCCCAAAAAATAATCAATCCTTACCACTCTCCATATTTCAGCAAAATTCTCAATTATTACCTTCATTCATCTGAGAAATAGCTTCTTGAAATCCACCAACCAAAAAAACTAGGACACAGCTTATACTCCAACACAGTAGCCAATGCCTGAAACAACTTACAGTTCAACATCAGATTATTGTCCAGATGACCATTAGACAGCTTAGGAAGCTTTCTAAACCAAAAATCAGATCAAACAAAACTAACCACTTTTACAAGCTGCAAGACAGGCACCAACAGAACCTTAATATTTACTGGAATGCAATCAAAAAGGCCAAACTATGATTCCTTCACCAACTGCCAACAACTTAGTCCCTATAGCTATCCAGTTCAATATATATTTTATACCACCCACCAGCCACACTACCCCACCAGTACTAATCACCACTAAATTCCTTTCTCCTTGCAGCTAATATCTACCTCTTAGACCAAAAAACACCTCCTAAAACTAAAAAAGTTCCACTCCAGCTGCTGACAACTTGCCACCAGAATTATCTCCAGATTACTGCAGATCCTATAGCATACCCTGTGTCTATACTCAAACCAGTTACACAAAGCTATGCCCCTATGGCTACATAAAAGGGGAACATCTACAGACATCTCCAATTACCAACCTATAGCCATTCCACCTCCACTCTCCAAAAACATTAGAAAAATACATTCATTCCCCACTCCTTTCTCATCTTTGTCTATCATCTTTACAACAATCTCCTATCCAACACCCAATTTTGTTTCAGACCTCACCACAGCACCACTAACGCTCTGCAGTTTTACCGTAATCATGAACTGTAACAGGAACACCGTCAGCCTAGTATCTTCCCTCTTCTAAGACGTGTCAAAAGCATTTGACAGGTTTTACACCGACTCCTGCTCCATGAACTATTCTCCATAGGGCCCTCCCATTCATCCCTTAACATGTTCCAGAGCTATCACACCAACAAACTCCAGGATGTAAAATGGAAATGAGCTATCTTGTTCTTCCCATCTGTCTCTGTTGGCATACCTCAGGAATCTATTCTGTGCCCTTTACTATTCAAAATATTCACTAATAATCTTCACAAAGGTACCAAAGGAACCTCCATAGCACAATACATAGATGATGTCACATTCATATGCTCAGCACCAAGTCTACTGCTATTCCATAAGATGACCCAAGGACTCCTTTTCCTCAGTTGAGGCGTAGCTAGATGACTACCAACTACTTTCACATGCTAAAAAAAAATAATGCTTCTTTATCCAAATCTCTGTCAGCAAAGAAACAACCTTAGCATCACATCAGCAAATAATACCTCAGTTGAACGTTTCTGACACAAAACTTCTTGATGTTTTAATTTATAATTTAAAATATGGTCAATGCATCATTCACTCCATCAAGAAAACTTGCCAAAAGTTGGGCTTCCTCTACAGAAACAAATCCTTTCTCGCTGACTACTCTAGGAATTTTTAGCAACTACTTATCTTCTCCATTCACTTTTCTTTGCAGCACCCATCCTAACCTTCAGTCCACCTTAAAAAATAAACTAGAAATTTGCTACAATAAAATAGCTAAGTTTGCATTTGACTTACAAACCTTTCACACCACTGCCCAGGACGGAAGCATCTACACTACCTCAAACTGCCTAATTACCTTACCTACTCCAAGCTTAGTACCTACGAAATAATACATAAAGCCAACACCTGCCATCACTACAAAATATCCCAAACACTACTTCCCTCCTAGCAATCTCCACTCACAGAGCAAGCATTTCTGCACCAGGACCAAGTCCCATAACAGTACAGTTTACTCACTTTACTCAACCTATGTTACTAAGCACTGGAACACCATCCCACCCACCCTAAAACAAGACAACATTCCCACATGTTTCAAACACAACCTAAAAACACCACCGAACTTCCTCACGGCTATGCTCATGCTCCCATCCTGGCTAAACTCACCTTTCTGTTTCTCTTTTATTGCCAATCACCCTGACTTTTTTTTATTTTTCTCATCCCTGTCTCCTTCCTCCTCCAAATAACCTATAGCCCTAATCCACTCCTACTAATGATCCCTCCTTGCCCACCTCATCTTACCTCTCCACTATTAGAAATTTTTTCTACTTTTGTTTTTCTTGATTATTTTTGCTTACATCCTTCCTCCTTCTCTAGTGTCATCCTACCTCATTAATATTAATATACATATACTGAACCTTTGTGGGTTATCATTGCTCTTGTATCACCAGCTATTACATGTTAACATGTCTTCGATTTATACAAAAATAATATAACTTCTAAAGTATAGTATAAATGTCTTTACTATTTGTCTCAATACTACCTGCAAAGTAAAGCTTAAAATATTTACAATGAACAATAAAAATTAAACATGCATTTTATACGGAGCTTTTCTCCCTGGGCCTCCTCTGAAAATGGGACTTGTGTCCAGTCGGACTTTCCTGGTAAACAAAAAGACAACAGATACATAATTTTATCTAGTACTCATGTTGAAAGGCTCCTTAAAAGATTGCCTCCTCAATTCCTGGCTCTCTATTTGCCTTTCTCTGTGCAAAATATCGCTCACTTCTCCCCTTTCTTTTTCTCGCGGTCATCCCTTTCTTCCTTCCTCTCACAGTTATAAATGCTCACTACTACTACTATACCCTGCCATTTTACTCTTGATCACGTTTGATTCCTCCCCCAAAATCCCTTGATTTTCACTTTTTGTAATATAATTCTTACGTCTTCCTTCTATAGCCATAATCACGCATCTTACTTTTGTTTTCTTGTTTTAGAATATCTCTGTACTTTACTAGTACTACCTCTCCAATATTTGCTCTCTATACAAATATCATATATTCTACTTTTGTTCTTTCACTGGCTATACTCATTCTTTTGTTTTTGCACAACACCAATGTCACTTCACATACTACTAATATTTTTATTTTAATTTTAAGGATAAGGACTATGAAATGAAGCTGTATTATGTCTATGGAGCTTTTTTCCCCCTAGGCCACTGCTGAAAATGGGATTTATGCCCATTTGGACTTTCCCAGTAATCAAATGTCAAATTAGGTTTCCCAGCATGTTATCTAACATACCATCTTTCAAGCATGGATGTTGTACTGTTTAGACTGTCATTTATGTTATGTTGAATAGTTTACTAGACCAGTGTCTGGAGAGTTTGAAAGTTCACATAAGCACTACAACTTTACTGATTTATATATTATGGAGTTTAGTTAAGACATTTTGGTGATATACAAGGGACGGAGACAGTTAGTGTTAGGTTCACATAATACATTTAGTTTTCATATTACTAATTTCTACTTTTGAGTTGCTTTTCTGGCATTTAGATGTTACACACATACTGATGCAAAGCTACTACTCTTATTTGGTGTGGGGGGGGGGGGGGTGCAGCAATGAAAGGAGCTAAACCCTGAAGTTTGTGATATGCATGTTTGACTTTTAAACCACTAATCAAGAACAGTATGTATAAATATCCTGCCATCGGAATAAGTCTTCTAAATTATCCAGCTTATTTAGACTTCTAGTATTTAGCAAAACCAAATTCTTCCCAGAAGGATGACGTCTGTGGTGCACCATAGTGGTAACACATGGAGTTGCAACATATATCTTAGCAGATGTGGTGGTGCAGTGTAGCTTTTCTAGGTACAGACTGTACATCTCTAGCTGCACCCACAGCTTCCCTCACCCCCTCAGCCTATATGTCAAGTTTCCTAGTTTTACTGGGGCTACTTGCTCATAGTATCATATAATTTACAACACAACTGAACTGCAAGGCCAGCTCTGCCTTTTCAATATCCACACTCTGGCCTGGCCATCCTTGAAAAGACAGACTAGACCTGTCATACCAGTGGTGAATTTGTGAATGCTTGTCCAGTTGTCCATCCTTTTTTTAAAGGCAGACAGTGTCTCATATTGCTTAATTTGGACAGAGAGAGAGAGAGAGAGAGACAGTTTGTTCCAGAAAAGGGATAGGTGCTGCTTGACAAATGTACCCCTCTTTCTAGTCTAATTTATTTGTTGGAGTAGATTTATGTGTCTGACCCTGGTTTTGACTGAACTATCTGATTTGCCAAGTAAGAGTTCTTGGACTACTGGATCCCTTATAGCCCTAGAAACAAGGCACAAGTCAACCTTAAGGAGTCTATATGAAACAGAGTACAAGGACAAAGCCTCCAGTCTTTTCTGGTCATTAAAATCTTTTAAGCCCAAGTCTTTTTAGAGACTGTCCTCTTGGGTATACCCAGTTGCTTGATATGCAGTACATCCAAAAGGGGGCACTGCACTCAGTGATTGGTCTGATCAGTGCAGAATACAAGGAGGTGAGGAATTCTTTAGATTTGGAAGACATACCTTTAGCTATGAGTTGTGCAAGCTAAAACAATTTTCTAACCACTGTTGCATTGTGATGGCCAAACAAATGAGCTGCCAAGCCAGGCACCATGGTCTCTCACAATATTTTCATTTTGAAGTGGTGTGTTCCATCTATGCTTTAAGTAGGAGCTAGAGGGTGCTTACCAAATGCTGCAATGTTGCACTTTTTGGCATTAAGCATGCATGCATTTATGAGTGTCAGAGGGGGACTTGATGAGTATTACCCCTAGCTTACAATCATCCACAAACACTGTTAATCAGGGATCCTCATTTCATATTGGAAATCAGAGAAGTAAATACTGAGCTGCAGAGATCCTGTAACTGATCCCTGTAGACTCCATTGGTCACTTTCATGCTCCTAGAATTTCCTTACACACTCACAGAGTAAGTTCCATCAGTAAGCCAGCCGTCTAGCCACCTAAATACATATGGGTCAATTTGGAGTTCATTCCATTTATTGTATTTGCATGTAATATGGTATGGAATGTCTTGCCAGTGTCAAAGTATGCTGTGTGGATATCCTGTCCAACAGTCAACAGTCTGAATAATCCTCTCAAAGAGGTTTACAAAATTCATCAGACAGGATCTACCCTTGACAAAGCCAAACTGCTGGAGTCAAGTCTAATAAGATTTTTTGATATACAGTTAAGTCAATTGTGATACATTCCATGGTTTTGCAAGCAAGACTTGTAAGGCTGATGGGTCTGTAATTCCCAGGGACTAAGGTGGGGCCATCCTTGTGCAGTGGCATTAAAACAAATGTGCATCACTTACAGTTTCATAGGAGATTACCAGACTAATGGCTTCAGAGCCCTTACAAGCCTAGCCAATATAACCCAATTTTATCCAATACATGGCCCCTAGGGGCAAGAAGATGGCATGAATTTGTGATTATGCTTTGAACATCTTACAGATTGCCCCTGTCCATAAGGGACATCGGCACTACCCAAAGACAGCTGATAGGTTCAGATTAAAGAGTTTGAACAGTGGGTCCACCAGTGCTTGCTTAGTGCTGTCAAGCAACATTGTATGCTGTCATGCCCCATGGAGGAGGTATTCCTCATTCTGGAGAGTATCTTCAGTACATGCTCTCATGATGACTGGTAGGATGATCCATCAGCAATAGGTGGGCGTGGAATAAATATATTGGTGATACTTACTGGATTCATATACTTGGTACCATGCTGTGATATCTGTTTTCCTTCATTTGCAGAGTTTGATGAAGAAAGTTACTAGTTTTTGTGCTCTAACCAAATCAATCAGGGGATATGCTGGGGTGGTACATATAGAGGAAACGTCTGTTATGATGAGGATGAATATATTCTTTTCTCCAATAGGCAAGACTGGCATTAATTAAACTGGTGCCCTATGGAAAAAAGCTCTGCGGCGTCCCCACAATGATGCCCATCCTATCCCAGTCTTCTCATACTTTCCAGATTACTTTAACTTTTGTTTTTCATTTTTCTCACAGTTTGTATTACTCGTCATTTTTTCTTGCAGTTAAATTCTCCTTTCTTTCTGTTTCTCTTACACTGCCAATCCCTGACTTTTTCACTTTTCTTATCCCTGTCTCTTTCACTACTGTTCTACACAAGCACAAATGCACTAAGTCAGGGGTCTGGGGCCCACTAGGTCCCTGGAAGCCATGAGATTTCTAGACTCTGTGAAATGCATTTTTTTATTATTATTTTTAATAAACAACTTTTTCATCCAATGATGACCTGAAAGAAAATCACAATTAAGGAAAGAAATTCAGTCTTAATCTTCAACTTTGCTTTTTCCTGCATCCATTCAACATACCCTAAACACACAAAACTATCCTATAATAATTAAATTAAGCTGGTGGTCTGGAGGCTGCTATGTACCCAGAAGCCATGGGGTTATTGTTTCTCTGAGCTGCATTTCAACAATTTTTCCCAACCTTTTGATACAATGATGGCCTGAACAAAAATTATGTAAACAAAAAATAATTTAAATCTTACTTTTTTTTTATTTTAAGGAAGACGTATGTTCTATCCAGGTTTTAATGTTCAAAGCTTACCAAACACCAATTCACAATAAACTGAGAAGAAAAATGCTTGTGAGGATCCCTATATCATACTTGGGTATACTACTTGCCCCCCCCCCCACCTCAAAACAGGTAGGCACTTTCTGTGTATCCCTATCTGATGTTAGGTTGGGATTAAAATTAAGATACAAATGCCCAGTGTCATATTTACTTACAGTATGCCTCCTCACCTCCTACCCCCACCCCACAAGACAGTCACCTCTGTGTATCCTTCTGATGTCAGACTGGATACTAAACAGCATTCTTACTTACTCTTTCCCAAAAGATATCCACCTGTATATGCATCAGATATTTGATTGTGAAGAAAATGAAAAAAAAAATAATGTGTTTCCAGCTTGTTAATTCTAGTGACAGTGCAATGTTCCTATATAAGTTATAGTGGCCTTCTCTGTGCATCCCTCTGAAAGTCTGTGAGGAAATTTAAATTTAAAGAAATAATGACCACACTGTCATCAGCCAAACACAAGATTTTAATTTTGTTTTATTTACCGGGTCTGCCCAACTGGGTTTAGTCAAAAAAAAAGCTGAGGTGTACATTCAGTAAAATACACTGGCATTAAGTAACATACATTATGAACAATTATACATTTGCCAATTAGATTATATTCACATGAAAGTAGAGGCAGCTATCACAGTATAAAATATACTAAGGCGTTAGTAGGTGTTGAACATTGAGCATATGGGGAGGCTATTTGTGGGTTTGTCAGACAAATCATGCAATTAGTGCTTAGAAATTCAAAGAAACTGAGGTGAAGGAAAAAATTAGATAAGGCAGAAAATGTTGATATTGTTAAGAGATTAAGTGCAAAGCAGGTTCAGAGACAATTGTATACATGGCTATAATAAGGTTTATATTAAAAGTATACAGGTAGGGATGATAAGTGTCACAAAATAATGAATTTAGTTGGGGAATGTTATTAAAACTATTAAGGCATACGTGAAGACTGGTTGTGGGTATAGGATTTTGAAAGAAGACAAATGGTTTGATTATATGACAAACTGAGATAATAGTGGCATTTATCAAGGAGGTGTACACGAGTAAATCCATTGATTTTTCACCTTTGTTGTGCTTTAAATTCTGAATGAATTTCAGTGGTAGTGGGATGTAAGCAATTTAATGGAGTTGCCCGAGTTAGGGTGTTCCTGACAGCGGACAGTCTCACCACCTGGAGATCCAGGGGTTTGCCAAACTAATATAAAAACAGTAACTACCCAAGCCTTAAGGTAAGTACCACTTGGTGTTCGTCCATCTGTGGTCTAAACCATTGAGGTGGGATGAATATTGGCCTATTGGCATGAGTCTTTGGGTCTTGATTGCTGTCGCAAAGGAATTCTTGATGTTAGCAGAAACAATCTCAGGAAACCGTTAAGCTCTTTATTTGTGTAATGTAGTAGGATGTGGTTCTGTAGTTTAGCTACATTATTTGAAAAGAGACAATCATCTGCAATATTGGATGATTTAGTTACAGTGATTTTTCTCTAGAGCATAACATTCTATCAGAGGAGTGATGTATTAAGTTGTTGAGGTTTGGGCAGTTTTCTAGCTTATAGAGAAAGTCTATCTATTGTAGTTAGCTGAAAAATACATGGGCGATGTGGTAGTTCTCACCGGTTTAATTCTCTGAAAGCTAGGCAGTGATGTGTTCTGTTGTAGTTTACTGTAAATTTGGCTATTTTATTATAACATTGCTCAAGTATGGCATTTGTGAGACTTGAAGTTTAGTGAAGACTGGAGCAACACAGACGAGAGATAGCAGTAAGAAAGTAGATATAGTGGCCTCTGACATTTGGGAGGAATGTTAAAGAAATAATGACAATGTCACCAGACCCCCCCAACACACACACACACACACACACACACACACACACACACACACATACACACACTCACACGCACAGCAACCTTCTGTGTACAACACCCATGAGCAGGGCTGGTTTTAGACTAATTGTGGTTCAGAGCAGAGGTAATAACTACACCCATGTCAAATTCGAATGATACACCTTTCGTGTGTGGAGGCTGCCAGTCACCAGAAATTCTGAAGGGCAGGGCATTCTGTGATACAGGTATCTCTTTTTTGTTGAGAGATGACTGGTAAACTGCAGGTGACAAAATGGTCATATACTTTCATCCAGTCACCCCGCAAACAGCTATAGCCACTCCTATTAGCCACTCCTATGTACAATGCAGGCCACTGAATGTCAGAATGACAATGTAATGTATTTTACTATTGCTCTAGTCTAGCAGTTATCACCCATTAAAACATTGCACTTTGCTTTACATAATCGTATTAGCCCTGCAAAGTAGGGTTACCACCTGCCCAACTTTTTGCGAGGGACAGTCCCTCCTTGGGCAGTTGTCTCCTGCAAAAATAATTGAAAAAATGGCAAATGTCCTGAGATTTTAGGACAAAAATATTTTCTGCATTTTCTTTAATAGTTGCATAAAACAGTTATTTTGCATCTGAAACACCTAAATGTTATATGAAACAGAATAAGCAAATAAAATGCTACAAGAATAAGCTTTTATTTAGGCAAAAACGTGTTCTGTCCTTTGTACTGGCCGTGGGTATGTTTTGCCCTGCAAAATCTGACCATTTCTACATAAAATGTCCCATTTTGGGCATTTGAAGAGGTGGCAACCCTACTGCAAAGCCAAAAGAATAAGCAAATAGCTGCAGGTAGGTAGACAGTTTCTTAGACAGAAGACAGCCACAGCAAATACACCTACTTTATCTGTGCATATCAGGTGCCCAGTTAAGTAGTCCATCTTACTTCTCACAAAAGCACACTACTACTTCAAACCCAGATGGTGATGACTTAAACTGATCAAACACAAGATGGTCACTTACTTTCATCCAGCCAACTCCAAAACCAACACAGCAATTACAGCCACACATCGGATGGATATGTAATATTATTTCACCTTTACAGTCCTCACAAATAAGTTTCCTCTAAGTATTTCTAACAAAGTTGCTCCACACAACTCAAAAAGCCTGAAAAATAAACTATTTGGTTGAGCACAGCAAGCATAACTGCAAAACCAGTAATAACATTTATCTCACAGAGCCATGCCCCTCATCCCAACTGCTTACACAAATCATAAAGCCAGAAAAGGTATCCAAAAATAGCTGGTAGATCACTGTTAGCATTATCGTAACAAAAAAAAAATGATAACACCTCTCATGGTACCATTCCCCTCATTCTAACTACCCACACAAAATCACAAAGCCAGAAAATGCCAAAAGTATTTGGCAGATTACCACCAGCGGGTCTACTTTATACCCTCGAAACATGAAAAACCCGAATCTGAATTGCGCGACACATAAAGAGCGAACTGCGGATACGTCAAACGTACTAAAGCGTGAAAATGTAAACCTCGAACCATCATAGTTGGCCAACCCACCATCCGCAACACACTACCTACCCAAACACAATAAAAAACACACATACATAAACTAACCAAATCCCTACTTCTAACCCTAAATTAAAGCACCAAAATCCTACTGCTAACCCTGCACTAACCCCACATACACAACTGTCTATGCACTATCCTTAACCCCTCCCTAACCCTAAGGTCCGTAACTACCGTACACTTCCCCTATGGAGCTATACCCAAAAAACAAAATATTCCACACACATACACTTAACAAAACCCTACACTAAACCTTACATACATTACCTACACAAAACCTTACATACACTACCTACCTATGCACTTACCTTAACCCCTCCCTAACCCTAAGGTCCGTAACTATCGCACACTTACCTTACAGAGCTATACTGCAGATGGGCCAACTATGCGATTTCGATATTTCCTCTTTGGCGGGTTTGTTTGTTCGACATATTCGCGGTTCGCTCTTTATGTGTTGCGCAATTCGGATTTGGGTTTTACTGCTTTCAAGAGCTTAAAGTAGACCCCTGCCAGCATTATTGGAAAAGCAGTAACATTTCTAATAGTGCCTTTCCCCTCATCCCAATTGCCAATACAAATCACAAAATCAGAAATATTGCCCGAAGTATCTGGTTGATTACCACCATCATTATTGTAAAAACAGTAATAAAACTGTCTCCTTGATATTATCCTTATTTCAACACCCTGTACAACTCACAAAGCCAGAAAAACTGACAAAAATATCTGGTTGATTGATGCCAGCAGCATTATTGCAAAAATATACTTATCTCACCATCTCCATGTCGTTCCTCTCTGTCCAGAATTCTGCAGAATGTCCCCGATTTTGACTTGGACATATCTTCACCACTTGTATGTAAAAAACACACTCCTTCAGGTGGCTTCTCACCTATATTTAAGCATTGCAAGATCGCTACTACTGTGACCTCACAATGTTCAAGTAATGTTACCATAGTTTAAATGTCAAGTAGAGCCCTGCCCCCCTGGATTGCTCAATGTTCCATAAGCATGTTTCTTTCTTTTTTTTTATTTATTTTTGAGTAAGGCACCCTAGGCATTTGCCTATTTTACCTAGGTTCATTTACAATCTTATCCAGGGAATTTTTGTTTATAAAATTTAAGAACTTATGTGCATATCCTATACTTGTGGTACAGGTAACCCAGTTAATCACAAGTAGTTAAAATTACCCAAGATAGCAGCATTCCTTCCTATGGGGAGTTCATTAATGTTGTTTTCTTTTTCTGAGACATTCAGGGATAAGGTGCAGTGGTAGGTTTGCTCTGGAAGTCCATTAGTGCTCACTTCCCTATAAAAGGCGCAATGGGGCAGCAAAAAGCTTTTTCCAGTATGCAAAATCTGTAGAATGAGAGGTGCAGAAAATCCTTGGTGAAGCATTTGTGGTAGATGGCACAGTGGTGCCACTGTAGCATTGTCGCCACACAGCAAAAGGCTCTCCAGTTCGTTTCTCAGCTGAGGTGCCTGTTGCATGTCCTCCCTACATTTGTGTGGGTTTCCTCCCATGTTACAAAGACATGCATCTGGGGCATTTCTCCCTGGGCCTCTGCTGAAAACTGGCTTTGTTCCAAGTCAGACTTTCACGTAAACAAATGCTAAATAAATAAAAAATCAAGCAACTCATCCCATGCTGACACATACTGGACCCCTCAGTGTGTTTAACCAATTGCTGAAGCCAATTATCTTTTCTTTAAACCTCAGCATCATTTTTGGTGAATGAATGATTCTACTCAAAACTAGGCTCTTACCTACACTTGTGACATGCATGAAGAGCTCCATCGTGTCTTTCTTCATATCCCTTACAGTTCTGTATGCCAGGTTGCTTTCCCCCAAAGTAGGCCGCCACCATGCCCTAATCCTTATTTATCTGATTTAAGGGTCTTATGAACCCTTGTAACATCGACAATCTTAGGCCCTGAGAGAGCTCACTGTCAGCCTGCTTTTGTCCACACTCAAGTACAGAATGTGTCTAATTATGGAGTCACCAATCACTAGTACATGTCTATTTGGGCTTGATGAACGCTTGGATATCATTGGTGTAGGAGATACTATTTTCTGGGGATTTATTAATGCTGCTACTAATCTGTGTTGCTGTGTTTAGTATATACTGGGCCCTCAGCCTAATGTGTAGTTGTGGCTTGGACAGCGTTTTTTTTTTGTGTGTGCCTCAGTATAGTATATTTTGCAGTGTAGTACTGGTGAATGATGCCCATAGGATATGTTTGTGAGTGTGTGACTTTACATTTGGCTTGCTCACAAACAGATAAGTAAAATATCATTATTTGTGAGAACCAGGCTATTTTTACATTGCCTGAGCATACCAGCTACTATGAAGCTGGCAACATGAGTAGGACTAGACTAGCTCCCATACCTTCCATTGTGATAACAGAATAATGCAAGTGTTTTGGTTCCTGGGTTAAAGTATTTCATAAAATGGAAGCAAGCAGTAATAGGTTTCAAATATGCAACTATGTTTTGCAGCTTAACTCTGCAATTAATACAGCTTTTACAGAGGAGGTGGAACTGAATAAGGTTTCTCAAGAATTTGAAAATGAAAGTATCTCCTCCATCTGTCAAATACAGTGCAGTAGGGGGCCTGAGCAGGGTATCACTCACCACTGCTAATCTGAGGAGCTAAAGTGAAAAATAGCAACACAAAGAAAAAAAAGGATCTGCTATAATCTTTTTGCATGTGTTTCTCTTACTAAATATGTTTTTGCAGCTTTTCTCCCTGGGTCTGTGCTGAAAAAGGTCATCAGGACACTGTCAGACCTTCCCAGTAATGAAGTACAAATAAACAAAGCAGCTAGAACTCCAGCCAGTTATGTATACCCCTTAGAAAACAGCAGTGGGTTATTTCCTGACTGCTGTCGAATACCCACTGCTGCTCTCAGCAAGTTTTATACTTTGGCTAGAACACCAACTTTAACTGTGCATGGAAGTAAAAATATAAACGTAAGTGTGTGAAAAGAGTGGAAAGTTACAGGAAAAACATTACTAGCAGTGTGGAGATGGAGGCTAATGAACTGAGGGAAAATACTCAGTATAACAAAATGGGGGAATGTATTAAACACAGAAGAAGCCAGGGGTCTGATGAATGCACAATATACATATTTTTAATTGACACTAAACAAAATGTAAAATAAAATTGTAAAAAGGTTGCAAAATAGCAGAAAAAATACTAATTAACTAGAAGGGAGTTAAAACAGACTTAGAAACAGCCAGTTAACTGTTTAAAAATACAAAGTTCAAGTGACTTGAATCAAACAGTGAAACAATTATAAAATTCAATAAAATAAACCATAAAGTTATTTAAAACCACAAAACAATTATAAGTGCAACAAAACTGGTTACTTTTGTGTTTAATATGAAGAATATGAGCTTGAGCAATGTTAGAAAATGTGCCTTTGCTTTCTCTCAGGAAGTGTGTGTGTGGTGAGGAACCAGCAGAAGGTAGGAGCTAATAATACAAACCAACATAAAGACATAAATCCTAACTTCATGGAGCCACGTATGCAGCTTGTTAATGCTCATGAGTTGGATTTGCCTGCCCCTCACCTTTCCTGACACTGCATTCTGTGCACATTACTTCAGCCTTCCTGTTCTCATCATACATCTCAACTTTCCCTGATTTTGTCAAATTAAGGTCTGTCTCTCTTAATCCCTCCTAAAACTAGTGATTTTTGAGACATGGTGGTGAGTTAAACTTAATAATGACAATAATTAGTTAGACTTATTTTACTTCAGAAAATGTATATTAATTCATATTATCTTGTTCTGTTAACAGTATTGATATTATTAAAAGTGTTCCTGATTATTTTTGGATTTTCCTTAATTAGTTGAGCGCTATGCTTCTTACATTTAATTTTCCTCCAATGCCTGGCAGTAGGACGTCCACTACAGTGACAGAGAAATGAACATTCTTCAAGTTTCTGCTATGATTTATGCAACATACTAACAGTATACAAACATGCCAAGTGTGCAAATGATCCCTCAGTTTACAAGCTGTGTGTCCCACTGACGCTATTCTCAACTAAACAGGAACAAATCCAGAAATAATCAACACTCAGGGGCACTTTCTAAAAATAACAGTACTGTTAACCTGAGATGTTAACAGAATAAGATAATGTGAATTAATATACATTTTCTGAAGTAAAAAAATCTGTAACTCCAATTATTGCTGTCATTTATTAAGTGCAACTAACCACGTTTTCAAAAGTCACCAGTTTTAGGAGGGATTAAGAGGGACAGAGCTAAAATTTGTGGCAAAATCAGGGACAGCTGATAGAGATGGCCATACTGACACCACTGATCCCAGACAAACAGCACTCCGTGATATTCCCGGGTTAAACTGCGGTCCCCCACAACAAAACTGAGTAAAAGAGTAAAATTTAGTACTACGTCCCTACTGATAGTCTGAATACAATTTCAGTAAAAGGAACAATCTAGTAAGGCTTAATGAACGAGCATGAACATATGCATAAGGAATACAAAGTACATGCACATTTGGTTTTTAATGTACCTCTGATACCTACCATACAAATTCTTCCTGAGAAATTCTGGACAGCAAAGGCCTAAAATCAGAGACATTTTTTAAATATTACTCTAATTCACTTCAAAAGGTAACAGATCTTGTTGCATCAAAATGCTTTTACTGTAAAATAAGAAGTATGAACTATTGACTACAGTCCCCAGTGATTTACCAGAAAAAAATTAGAGACACGTTACAAAATATGAGCCAGAATATATTCTGGACCATACATCTCAACTTGAGTTACCATGCATTTTTTTTAAATGTATGGCGTCTAAAACTCAAACGGCTGTCATTATTTAGTGAATTCAATACTCACTGATTTACAACAAAAATCCAGAAAAACACAAATTTTATTAAGAACAGACTAAAGCATGAGGCAAAAACTAGTTATTTGAGAGGTATGTATCTGGACGGCTGATATCTCGGTACGATACAACGACGCAACTGGCTTACTGGGCTCCGAAAACACGTCCAAGCTAGGAAATCTATCTCACTGTCCATCAGCCGGACTCAATGTAAAGACGCAGCCTGACAAAATTACCCCCCCCCCCCCAAAGTACAAGTCTCATTCTTCAGTGAAGGTAAAATGGGGGAAACACCAAAATGCAGCTTTCGAGAACTCCAAAATTCTTAAAACCTGCAACTTAGAGGTGTTGCGGCTGCAAAAGGAGACGCAAAGTTTGTCTTGTAGTTATGCTACTTTCAAATCTAAGTACTTAACGTTGCGAATTTTGCTGCAATTATTATTATTATTATTATTATTATGGACATGCTCCGCAACTTAATACGTAATTATCAGCCACCACCTGTATCACTCCTGCTCATCTTATGGCTGTTAACGGAAAACTAACAAGTTTAAGAGCAAAACAAATCCTGCAATTAACTTCAGACTCCACCACTATATTACATGCACTGAAAATCCCCAGGGGCCAGGGCAATTCTAAAAATCTAGAATTACCCCCCCCCCCCCCCCTCCCACAGGGGCTCATGCCTCTCAACGTCTTAACTCAAGAAATCTGGACAAAATCTAAAATAATGGGGTGCAAATGCCCAACGATACGGGCAGATTTTAAATATTCGTCATAAACTTACAAAGTTGACAGAATAACATGTTTGTAATAGGATGCAATTTCTGAAGAATACGAAGTCTAAAACTCGAAAATGTATGCCATTATTTTGTGACTTCAGTGACAGAAAACCACAAATGTTATGAGGAACAGTCTCAGACCAAAACTGTGGACAGTTGAGAGATATGGGGTGAATGCTCTTATATTTAAAGATTAAAAATACCGTTAATACTGCACAAGACGATGACGTGTTGTAATAGCTTAATAAGACAGAACACAAACGGAAAAAAACTAAGATACAAACTCTCTTCTGGGTAACAAGAAGACAAGTAATCTTAGTCAGGTCCAATAAAACTATGGTATCCCAACTGTGTTCCAATGTATTTGTGCTTCCAGCAGTTCAGCGTCTAAACTGTAAGTCCCAATTCCTCCCAGGCACACTTAACGCACTCATCTCATAGCAATCTTAAAAATATTAATTCCCATACGAAGAACGCAGCAGACTTTCAACTGTCTCTACCTCAGACTTGAACCCCCAAATAAATTGCAGCTTTATAACACTTACTTTTGTTACAGATGGAGCAAAATAGAGTTTAGAAATCCTACTCGTCTAAATGCAAACATCAAAGCCACAAATCCGTAGCAACTAACTAGCTTCCACAATTCCCCTGCAGTCCCATTTCTAGGAGGAGTGACCTCTGGACTTTTTTCCACGTGTTGTATTCAAGTACTGTTTTTGTTTCTGTGGTGGAAGTTACATTTTTAAGCTGCTCACATACTTCTCAACTGCACATATTTTCGCAGAATGTCCAGATTTTTGCTTCATGTTTTTGGTCTGGGACTGGTCCTCATAAAATGTGTGTTTTCTGACAAATCACTGAAGACTGAAGTCACTAAATAATAATAATGACAGCCATTTGACTTTCAGGGTTCACATGCTTCAGAAAATACATAACAATAAAAAAAACTGTTATTTTAGCAACTAAGTTTACTAGAGCAGCATTTAAAATCTGTCCCTATTTTGAGCCTTTGCCCCCTCCCCCATTACTTGCGGCTTTGTCCAGGTTTCTTGCTCTTGAGAGGTTAAGAGGTCTGCTTTCGTTCCCTTTGTGTTACATATGTCTGAAAGTTATGAAGTTACAAAACAGTGTAAGAAACTTCTCTGTGTGGAAGATTTTCAATCCATATATATCTAGTTAATTGCTGCATATTAATCAGATTAGATAATGGTAGTAGAAGTAGCAAATTTAAACGTGTCCTAAGTAAAAAAAAATAATAACAAATATATAATATATAATTTGAATTATTGTACAGAATTATTAAGTATTCAAAAGTAATCCAAGCAGGGTAGGCAGTCTGTTTCCAGTCGAAAATCCTTTATTACATATGAAGTTAGAAGCAATTACACCATTCACTATTTCAAACGCACAAACAAGTAGAGATACTTGTGAAACAAGGGTGAAATGCGCCTGGCTGTTGTTAGTAGCCATGAGCCACCCTCCCTCTCACATGCTCTTATTAGTTCATTACGACTCATAAAATATGTCATGACAGTTTTTTGGGTTGTATGCAGAAAATACTACCAACTGCTTATTCTGAGAATGCAATTTAATATAAGAAATCAGGGTCAGCCTTAGGTCAAGTGGTGCCCTAGGCAAAAGGGCTCCACAGCGCCCCCCCCAACACCACCTGGTGCCCCCATCCTGGTCTATTTACACCATCCAGTTTACTAGAAAAATGCCCCTGCTAGAGCGACGCCCTAGACGGCCGCCTAGTTGGCCCATGCCTAAGGCTGGCTATGTAAGAAATCCCCAAGTCTACTACTAAGTCTATCTAAACACTAAACCGTACCACCAACAAGTTGATTGAGCCTTGTAATTAGAGGTGACTATAAACAATGAGTGATAAACTGGGAAAGATACTAACTGGTACTTTGGCACATTAGCTAAGGCCAACATAAAGCAGCAAAATGGAGAAAATTGGTAGTGCAAGATCAGAATTAGGGAGAGCCTTTACATTTCAAATGTTACACCATAACAAGTACGTCATCTCCAAGAAGAAGCAAGCACTGTAGCACACAAAAGTGCTACCAGCACTAAACATTCTACAAGGAAACAGTTCCAGTACTTATTATCAATGCCCTCCACTCCAGGCATGTCTGAAGGTCAGTTCCCTGTGCTTTCCCCTATTAACCTGGTGAACTTGGGCATCCTGAGGTAATGCAGCAACTGCTTCATGTAGACTGACAACCCACTACTCTTACCTCCCAACAATCAGACTTGCGAGAGATGCACTTATATATCCAAATTGGAAGCTATACACTCTCCAGGCAAGACCGGAATAGCTGGTCAAGAGGAAAATGTCAACACTTGCACCACACCACATGGAACACATAGTCCTCCAGAACACACACCAGCATCGCCTTCACATAAAAACACAAACCCCACACCCACCTTCATGGAGGCTCTCAATAAAAATCTACCCAAGCAGCAGAGACCTCCAAGGCAGAAATGCACTTGACCACCACAACACAACACTAATCACGAGACACATAACTCTCCTAAACAGTGTGCCACTCAACCAAAGCCCCTAAGGAAAAAACAGCATGTCCAACACACTAGTCATAGGTGACTCGATAGCGAGGCACACTGATGTCCCACTCACTAGGTTGAATAAGGAGAAAGTAACAGTCAGCTGCCTGTCAGGTGCCAGGATCCGTCATATAACGCACACACTCAGGTCCCTCAACAACAGGTACAAATATGACTCTGTCATTATACATGTGGGTGTGAATGATCTGAGACATACCTCCCTGGACTACATGAAAAGAGACATGGAGGAGCTCTCAGATTATGTAGCCTAGGCAGGTATGACCCTATCCCTGAGCAGCATCCTACCATCACCCAGAATGATACCACAGTACAAGCAGAAAAATGATTGATTTCAACAACTGTCTAAGTTTCTGGTGTCATTCTAAGGGGATTCAGTATCTGTCTGCCTGGAATGACATGATTGACAAACCTCAATCCTTTCCCAGAGATGGCCTGCATAAGTCACCCCTGGGCTTCCAGATACTGGCCAAGGCTCTTGCCACCCTTATAGTGCCTTTTTTAGGCGGTATTCCAAAGAACAAATTACCACTGTAACAGCTACAAACAAATGCAATCTGAGGGACATGCTGCTCAATGCTAGAAGTCTAAATCTCAAAATGCATTCGCTCGTACCACTCCTTAAAATGGAGAACATCAACATCTGTGCTGTAACAGAGACCTGGTTCAAGGCAGCAGAAAGCACCTCTGCACTACCAGGCTATAACTCATTCCACACCTTTCGGCCCCAGAACTTGGACCAAAGCTCCAAAGGCAGTGGTGTTTCCATATTCATAAAGGATGTGCACACCTCCAGACTGGTAGCCCAACATAGTGCACCAGAGATACTTCAGGTGCAGCTAACATTGGGTAAGACAGCGATTCAGGTCGTAGTCTGCTATAGGTCCCCAACCATGTCCCAAGACTCACACTCCACATTCCTAAACACCCTGGAGAATATTAGGGTCCAACCTAACACTCTCTTACTAGGCAACTTCAACTACTCCTCCCTTAACTGGGAAAACTACTCATGTACAAATACACTTGCCCAATGTTTCCTGGAGTTCATTAATTCCAATGCCCTGGACCAGAGTTTGTTCTTATCCCCACTAGAGGTTGCAACATCCTTGACCTGGTCATTACTAACATGGGCGACCATAGCTCTACACTAATAGTCAGCTCCTTCCTGGTTAGAGCCGACCACAAACTAATCACCTAGGAAATCTACATCCCTCCCACCCCACCCCGCAAATTAACCACCATGAAAAACTTCTCCAAAGCTAACTTTGGGCTCCTAAAATCAGAGTTAGCTAACTTTACAGCACCCATGCAAATGGAGAATGGTTGTATGACTGCTGACCGCTGAATCATGCACCTGTGCACTGTATGAACACATACACAAATGCATGGACTCGCCATACCCAATAGAACCAAGATGCTCTCCTCTCAAAAAAGGAAGCCAATCTGGCCATCCCCTGCCATAAACAAACTCTACAACAGAAGGAAAAAACTGATGAGGAATAAGGTGACGTCTCAAGACTGGAAAAACTCTCTTATCAGCCTCAACAAAAGGTTGAGATCCCTCATCAAATCCTCTAAAGCTAGTTATGAAAACAGAATTGCAGCAGATAGTAAAGACAACCACAAGGCTTTCTATAGTTATATAAAGAATCTTCACAGCAATACCAAGATTTGCTCTGAGCTACTGCACAATGGTACCTCCTATACCGAGCCAACAGATTTTGCCAGTATACTGGCCAACAGATTCAGTGCCAACTTTACCCCTCCCCCCAAAGGTCCAATCACAATACCAGTAGATTGCCAGGCACCCAGTATTACTGCTTCATGGGTTAAAACAGCACTGTGCAAGGCCAAGAATACAGCTTCTATGGGACCTGACAATATCCCTGGCTGTGTTCTACATGAAGTACAGAGTGAACTGGCACCTCACTTGTGTGCCCTGTTCAATCACAGCCTCACCTCAGACTTTGTCCCTACTGAATGGTGCACTGCTACAGTCATCCCTCTCCACAAAGCAGGAGCGACTACAGTCCCTGGGAACTATCGCCCCATTAGCCTGACAAGCCTGATATGCAAAGCTATGGAACGCATTATCATGGACGTAATAAACAAGGATATAGGGGATCTCCAAACTCTGGATCCCACACAGTTTGGTATTGTGAAGGGTAGATCATGCCTGCTCAACTTGGTCAACTTCTATGAGTCAGTCACCAGAGCTGTGGATGAAGGTAAGGTGGTTCATACAGCCTACCTTGATCTGGCCAAGGCTTTTGATACCATTCCCCACACAGGAATCACAGAAGAACTCACTAAGCTAGGCATCAATCACTAGGTGAGTTGCAAACTGGCTCACAGATAGAACCCACAGTGTGAAAGTAGCTGACTCCAAGTCAGACTGCCGACTAGTCACGAGTGGAGTCCCAAACGGTACAGTCCTGGGTCTGCTCCTATTTGGTATCTACTTCTCTGAAGTCCAGGCCAACATGAAGGGACTCTGGCTAACAAAGTTCGCAGACGATTGCAAGTTGGGAGCTATTATTAACTCCTCAAGTGATGTTGACATCCTGGAGAATGGCCTCACTGAGACCAACGACTGATGTCAGAACCATGGTCTTAAGCTCAATACCAAAAATGTGTCATCATCCCCTTTGGGAAAAACCCAGTTCCCATAAATTACTACCTTGATGGTAGTCCACTGAACATAGAAGGTGTTATAAGAGATCTGGGAACACAGGTTGACAGCAACTTCTCTTTTGGTCACCACATTGTCACTGTGGTCAGAAAGTCCTTCTATGTGGCACATCCCATTACTAGGGGTTTTGCATCCAGGAAGAAAGAGGTCATTGTCTCCCTCTACTCCTACCTCGTTAGGCCAATCATCGAGTACAATGCCCCATTTGGCATGTACCTCACTAAACACCTGCAACAACTGGAGAGGCCGCAAAAGTACCTCACAAAGAGGATCCTAGGCCTTAAACACTTTTCCTATATGGACAGACTCAAAAAACTCCAACTATTCTTTGTCTCATATCACCTACTTAGAGGTGATCCCTGCTTGACTTACAAAGCCATGTTTGACCCAGCTGTGTTAGAAATACTAGATCT
Organism: Protopterus annectens; assembly: GCF_019279795.1. NCBI lineage: Eukaryota > Metazoa > Chordata > Ceratodontiformes > Protopteridae > Protopterus > Protopterus annectens. The sequence continues at coordinate 974,737,038 of NC_056739.1, forward strand.
AAAGAAATCCCAGTCCCTCCACATTACACACTCCAGAGACCTCAACCTCATTACCACAATTAACAAAACATGCTGGAGGGACAGGTTCATAACCCAGAGACTGCCCATGGTATGGAATACACTTTCCATACATATCAAGCAGAGCACCTCGCTGACCCTCTTCAAGAGAAATCTTGATGAGTGGATGGGAAACAGAAAATTCTGCGGATAACTCCAGTGGCTCTACTCGACAGAGGCACTGGGAACTAAGGTCGGGTGGCACTATGCCAGGGAAATCCTATGGTTAGGCTTCTAAAGGCCCCAGGGCCATTAGCCTAGTACATACCTATGAAACTATGAACCTATTCTCACTGTACTGACATTAAATTACAGTACTTAACACCTGTCTCTCTTTAAGTGGGACAATCCCTATTTGGGCCATTGTGCCCTGTGGAAAACATGAAAAATTGCAATTGTCCTGAGGTTTAAAGACAAAAATTGATTCTTACATTTCTTCCAATAGTCGCATTAAAAAGTTTATTTTCGTACCTAAAATGTTGTAATTTTGTGTGAAACAGCAAAAATAATTTAAATTCTACAAGGAGGTTTTATTTGGACAAAACGTAAATTCCACTCCTTTGCACCCATTCTGGATATGGTTTGTCCTGCAAAATATTATGTTGCTGTATAAAATGTCCCACTTTTGGCATTCAAAAAGGTGGCAAACCTAATTTAAGTGCTAATCGTACAACATTCATAATAATAGAACTTTACTGTCCAAACACTGGTTCAACAAATAGCACACTTGGTTTGTGTAGAGCATTGCGTGTGTGTATTGTTCCTAGTCAGCCCCTTTAGCTAGATAGCACGTGCATGTAAGTACTGAGCACGTGCCAAGTACAGTGGTATTTTGTAGTGTCAGCCAGAGTGAATGCAGTCATGAATGGAGATGCACATGCGGGTGTTTTTGAAGTACTAGTGAGTGAATCATTTAGTTTAAATGCATATTCCAATTACAGTTGCTGACATGTTTATGTACAATAAATATCTTGAACCCAAACATTGCTTCATCGTCTCTTGAATGCATGAGACAAGCAACATCATATCAGAATGGGATCCGAAGTTGAAGCAACACACAAGTCATGAGGATGTATACACCTGAGTGAACTCGCAAATAGGTCAGCAGTTATTCAAAAGTATTTAAACTCATTTAAATGATTTTTCAGTGGCCAAATGTGTGCCGAAGCATTCAAAAGCTTCGAAATAATTTACTGAGATAAACGAAAATGCTTGAAATTGTGGCATACTGATAAAAGTATTCAAAATAATATAAAAGTGTTGGAAACAATTTCTGAAGTGTTAAAAATGTACAAAAAGGCTAAAACAACTGCATTTTTCACATTAAAGCTATCTGAGTGTCTGAAGTTTCTGGAATGTTCTCAGTGTTTGCAGTGTCAAAGTGAAATCTTTTCAAAGTGATTGTTGTGCATTTGGGCATAATTACAAGTACCTGGTCTATGCTTATGTTTAAACATATTTTGTTGTTATGGCAGAGGGATTTCACAGACCTGAACCGCTGGTGTTTAATAACAATATTGCTGAGAACTGGCAAATCTTTGAACAAGAATATGATATTTTCATACAGGTTGCTTTTTCTGATAAAGACGTGCGTACAAAGGCATTCATACTTCTTAATTCAGCAGGCTCAGAAGCCATTGAGAGGGAAAGTTTATTTGTGTATGCACTTGCCATGTATGCAGCAGAGGAGGAGAACCACCATATTGTGATACAGGCTGAAACGTGGGAAGACCCTAAGTGCTTAAAATGTAAATTTAGAGAAATGTATAACCCTCAAACTACTATTACAGTGGAAAGGCACATATTTTACAAAATAAATCAAAAGCCTGGTGAAACTATAACAGCATATGTTACTGACTTTTGAAGTAAAGCTAAAACATGCAGATTTGGTGATTTGTGAGATGAGTTGATAAAGGACAGACGTCTCTGTGGTGTTAATAATGATGCAGTAAGAAAGATTTTGCTTTGAGACAGTGATTTAACATTGAGCAAAGCCATAGAGATTTTTCAAATATACTGTAAGAGCTTACAGAGAAGCACACAAATATGCTTAGAAATGAGAAGAGCATTACGAGTGTTGATAGTGTACAACAGAAAGCTAAGATGGAAAAGAGATATAAGCTGATAGCTCTCAACCAATCAGGGAGAAATTTCAACAGAATCAGGGACAAATCCAGAAGAAATCAGGGGCAATCTGGGACACTTTTAAAATATTAGTGCTATTAACCTGAGACATTGGCAGAATCAGAGCATATGAATTACTATACATTTTCTGAAGTAAAAGTCTATAACTCTTAAGTATTGTTACTATAAGTGTAATTCACTGCCTTTCCTCCAAAACTCACTAGCTTTAGGAGGGATTAAGAGGGACAAAGCTAAAATTTGAGTCAAAATCAGGGGCATCCCTGAAAATCAGGGACAGTTTAGAGGTATTGTTGCAGTACTCAATTTCAACCATAAACTGAATAGAGCCACAGCACTTAATCATATTGTTACCTGTCATAATTCTGGAGGCAAACATGAACCTAACCGAGAAAACTGCTTTGTTTTTGGTTAGCAATGTCACAAATGTAAAAAGTGGAATCATTCCAAAAGGCTTTGGAAGTCTAAAGTGGCACATACTTTTAATAAATGAGAGCATCCAAAGAAGCAAGTAGATCAGAGAGAAAGCTCTGAGCAAATGTTCTATGTTGATGGTGTTAATGTGATTGATGAAACTGTTACTACAATAGCTTAGTTGGCAGCAACGGGTGAAATGTTTTGTTCTGTTTGAATTAATGGGAAACCTGTAGAGCTTAAAGTAGACACCGGGTCCAAGTGCAATGTTATATTAGCACAAATGTTTGCCAAAGTAAAAGCTGGTGAGAAACTTGATTCTGCAAAGCGTGCAAAACTAGTTGCTTATGGTGGTGAAGAGATTCATACTGATGGCGCAGTAGTTCTAACACGCCATTCTACTGGGAACAGCTATGACTTGCAGTTTTACATAGCCAAAAGGCATGTGCATTCACTGTTAGACCTCAAAGACAATTTGAGAATGGGACTAATTTCATTTAATAAGGAGGTCCATCATATACGTCTGTAACAACCACAATAGTTTTACACAGAATATCTTTGTGAATATGTTGATATTTTCAAAAATGAGCTTGGCAAACTACCAGTCACATATTTCATGAAATTAAACCATGAAGTAAGCCCAGTTGTCAGACCAGCCAGAAAGGTTCTGGTAGCAGTGCTCAGCAAAGTGAAAACAGCACTAGACAAAATGGTGGGTCTGGGTGTGATAATTCCAGTAAAAGAACCAACTGAATGGGTTTCCTCCATGGTTGTAGCTCATAAGAAAAGCTCAGATGATATTCGAATATGTATTGATCCCAGAGATTTATACAAAGTACTTAAACTTCCTCATCATCTGATGTGCACAGTAGAAGTAGCAGCTCTCATGCCAAATGCCACTATTTTTTCAGTCTTAGATGCAAAAAGTTCATTTTGGCAAAATTTGCTGGATCACAAATCTTCATTGTTAACTATTTTTAGTACACCATTTGGAAAGTACAGATTCTTAAGAATGACATTTGGGATAAATTCTGCCAGTGAAGTATTTCAACATGAGAGTGAGCATTTTTTTCAGGTTATCCATGTGCTATCATAGTAGATGACATTATTGTAGGGAGCAATGGTGAAGATGAACCTGATAGAAACCTCAACAAAGTTCTAGACTGTGCACATGAAGTCAATCTTAAACTGAATCCTCAGAAATTTAAATTCAAAATGAGAGAAGTTACTTATGTGGGTCATTTGTTTACCAGTTATGGCTTACAACCAAATCCTTCTAAGCAAGCAGCAATCCTTGAGATGCCAGTTCCAGACAATGCTACATCCTTGCAAAGTTTTCTAGGCAAAGTCAACTATTTAGGAAAGTTCATCCCAGACCTGAGTGATCTTTCAGCACCATTACATGAGTTGACATGCAAAAATATAAATTGGTCCTGGATGGAACAACACAAAGAGCATTTGACATTCTGAAACCGAAAATTGCCAGTCCACCTACCTTGAGATATTATGATGTTCACAAACCTGTAACTCTTTCATGTGATGTTTCTAAGTATGGTCTTCTTGCAACATGTCTTCAAGAAGGCATACCAGTAGCCTGTGTGTCCAGAACTTTAACCCAAACTGAGATGCAGTATGTGCAAATTGAAAAAGAACTTTTGTCAGCAGTGTTCACATGTTCAACGTTCCATGATTATATTATGACAAACCTGTTCAAATAGAGACTGATACCAACCTTTAATGACTATTCTAAAAAAGCCAATACATTCAGCCCCAGCATGCTTGCAATGCATGATGTTAAAGTTGCAGAAGTACAATTACAATATTGTTTATATGAAAAGCAAATATCTCTACCTTGCAGATGCTTTGTCAAGAGCACCCAAACAAACAACAGAACAGCATGACAATGAGAAAGCAGAATTGAAGTCATGGAAGTCAAAAATTTTTCCTCATCACTTGATGAACTCAGACGTCACACAGCTTGAGACCATGGCCAGTGCGACAATCTAAATTACCACCTGACATACAAAAGTATTTTCCTTACCAAGACGAGCTCATGATGGAAGATAGAATCATCATGAAAGGTCCTAAAGTGGTAATTCCTTCAGCATTATATTTTAAATATATCCAGATTTTGCATCATGGTCACCCAGGTACTGATTCTACCAAAGGAAAGGCAAAAGGCATAGTATTTTGGCCTTCTATAGCAAAAGATATAGAGAAGGAAACTCTACCATGTTCTATTTGCAATAGTACTAAACTGCACCAACAAAAAAGAACCACTTCAGCTAAAGCAGATTTCTGAATTACCCAGGTCGACGGTTGTCACTGATATTTTCAAATGGAATGGTCAATATTATTTAGTGTTAGAAGACTCTTATTCAAATAGGTTTGAAATTGACCTTCTTCCTAATCTAAAGTCTAGCACTGTCATTACAAATTTGAAGAGACATTTTTCTGTCCATAATAGTCCACACAAACTCGTACCTGACACTGGTACACAGTTTACTAGTCAGCAGTTCAAGAAATTTGCTGAGTCTTAGGATTGTGTCTATGTTACTAGTAGTCCTGAGTATCATAGGGTCATAGGAGGTTCATATGCTAATGGTCCTGGGGCCCTTACAAGCCTAGTCAAGAGTTTATCCCCCCAAAAAAACCTCAGTCAGCACCTGTTGCCCCTGTCAAAGAGGGACACAGGTGAAACCCGGGAACAAATTTATGGTTTTCTATCCACCCATCAAGGTTGCACTTGAAGAGGGTCAGTATCCATAGTCCAATGGATTAGCTGAGTGTGTAGTTCAAAGTGTAAAATGCTTGTTAGAGAAATCCAAGAGGATTGTACCAACGTTTTTCTTAACCTACTCAATTTCAGAAACATTCCTCAAGATAACTTGCTTGGTTCACCTTGTGACAATTGGCGGTATTGCCATCTATGCCAGGAGACGTAGGGCAGTGGATGTATGACTTGCACCAGCACAGCTAGCTAGAATTTTGTAAATAATTGTAATTTGTATGTCAAACTGATTTGTACAGATGTTTGTGCTGAAAATTTATTTGTGAGGTTTGCTTGTGTTAAAATGCATCAACAGTGCACCCTGCTGGAATGAAAAGAAATCTACATGTATTGTTGTAACTTAATTAAATGTGTATATTTTAATAGAGGATACTGGGACAGCAGAGGTTAACCAGTTGGCTTTCTTTAAGAAAAGTATGGGAAATGTAAATGAGCTGTTAAACCATTAAAACATCACCCTACAGTGTTGAACAGGACAGGAGACAGTGGGTCTGGAAGAAGCCTTTGTTCATTAGCTCAGTAAAAAGTGGGGATGCCCCAGGCACTGTCATAAACATTTAGATGTGTATTGTAGCTGTCTATGCTAAATTCCTGTCTCAACTTCAAAGGGTATACTGTGAGAATCTAGAATCCAGGGCCAGGCTTAGCTGAAGTAGAGCCCTAGGCAAAGTAGTGCTTTGGCACCCCTAAAACCCCACCTACATCATACTCCTGAAACACCCCTATTTGAGCCACACCTACAGGTAGGTCAATTCCCATGAAAGCCACTTCAAGTTATTTCCTTGCATGAAAATTAGTACATGGTTTTGTGATGCCCCTGTACTAGCCCAGTAATCAAGGAGCCTCAATCCTCACCACTGGCAACTGTTGAGGGAAGTACACAATGGGAGGATGGTAAGTACACACACAGTAAAGTACAATTTCCCTTAAGAGCAAACAGAGATCACAGTTAACCTGGGGCTGGTTTCTTCCTCTTTCTCCAGATCCTCAATAAGACTCCCTGCTGGCAAAGCTATAGGTTTGAGATCTCAGTTGAGTGGTCAAGCCAAAACCTCCATGTAGCTGACATACACACACTTTGAGATTTGAGTTATATACAAACACACACACACACACACACACACACACACACACACACACACACACACACACACACACACACACACACACACACACACACACACACACATACACACCTGGGAAAGGCTGGCACACGTTTACTAGCTATGCCCCCTTCTGCCCAGACTATAAGGTAGTTATCACTGCCACCAACCACTCTTATCAGCTACTCTAGGCCCTTAACAAAAGGTGTCCAATCCTACTGTGTAATGTTACTAATAATCCAAATGGTAGTTTGACCAAGTGCCAGGCTATTAGGAGTGGCCTGTACAGTGCCACCAAATACATATGCAAGTACTCTAAGAGCTTAAATATGTCTCATAAATATCAGTCACACAGATAGGGTTAAACATACTTAATAATAAATAAAAGAACAAGATAATACTCAGTAACTTAACACAGTAACTTCAGAGTTCAAAATCGCAGGAAATATTTTAAAACAACATTGCAGGACAGTTTCAAATAAATACAGACAACATCTAAACTGATCTTTACTATATTCTTATTTAATGTATTTAGTTTTATTTATTTAACATTTGTTTAGTGGGAAAGCCGGACTTGGAACAAAGCCAATTTTCAGTGGAGGCCCAGGGAGAAATGCTCCAAAGGCATTCCTTTGTAATGTGGGAGGAAACCAGAGCACCCAGAGGAAACCCACACAGATGCAGGGAGGACACAGAAGGAATCCCAGCCGAGAACTGAACCCGACAACCTCATTGCTATGAGGCGTCAACACAACCACTGCACAGGCTGTTATTCCTAGCTACATCTAAAATAAATCACTGTACCCTAGTTACTTACTATTAGCAAGGTGAGTGCAGATGGTGATGATGATGAGTGGGATGTTTTCAGCTGAAAGACAAAATACAAAATGCACAGCTCTCTCTGATAGAGTTCCCAAATTAATATCAAACATTACTGCTCGGCCAGCTTGGATGACATCACTCTTTGTCACCTGACTTCAGTTTCCAAGCTAAACCACTTTTGTCAAAACTAACAAAATTTAGAAGCTGTCTGTGAGAATACATAGCCTTCAGATGTTTGCAACTACTAGAGGGCATAAAACAATAAAACACTTGCAATACAATGCAGAAGGCACCCTAGTTCTAGACACCCTGTCTCCTTGCTGCATTGAAACTAACTTTTGTACCACAATCATAAAGCAACTTAATTTCAACTTATTTTCATGACGTTTTGCAAGTTAATCTTCTATGTTCTAGTTTCTACTGTTAAAAAATACACATTTGCACAGGTATATAGTTTATATGCATTTCTGTTCTTCTCCATTAGGGTACACTGTGGACACATCCTTGAACCTCAGTGCATAACATACAGTTCTGTATAAATAATATCAATATTTACAAATGACATAGCATTATTTACAAAATTCCAGATAGCTGGGCTGGCAGTGTCACATTCCCCTCCTCCCCTGAAAACTCAAGCTGGTTTTTCAAGTGACCCTTGGGAAACGCTCGAGAGGGTTGACACTGGGAATACCTTACCCCATTCTCTGTCTTGAGAGCCCATCTGTGCTGGCATTGCTAATTCCACTGCGGTACTGTACTGTCATGTCATATGCTTGCAACCCTAGGCTCCACCTTAGTCACTTGGCATTTTGCTGGCTGGCTTGATGTAGCCATGTTAAGGGATTGTGGTCTGTAACTACAGTGAATTTCCTTCCATACAGATAAGGCTGAAGTTTCTGCAGTGCCCAAAGTATGGCTAGGCATTCCTTTTCTACAGCTGCATAGCATTCCTCCCTGGGTTGGAGCATATGACTGAGATATACCACTGGGTGCTCTTCTCCCTCTGAATAAACCTGACTAAGTACAGCCCCCACACCGAGTCTATGTTATATATTCGAACATTCAAAATGTTGAATATTTTGGGCCAGTTTCTAGCTTTTTCCAGCCCCCTGGTATAAAAGCGCCGCATTTTCAGCTGCCAGCAGAGTAATCCAGGCTGCAGAGAGCTGAATTTTCTTGATACTAAGTATAATTTTTGTTGCTTTCAACATCTGAATACCTAGCGACTGTATTTCGCCTGCCTTTCTGTTACATTGAAGCTGTTTATACTGCATTTAACTTAATATTGCACTTGGAATCCTTGTCTGTTACTATTTGACTGTATTTGTAGCAAATTCTTCTGTGTAAGCTGTAGTAGCTGATTCATAGCATTTATAAGTGTTTGCTGTACCTGTTTTCTGCCTGTTTTGTGAAAAAAAAAAAAAAGAAAAAATATCTCTTGTTTTTCCTGCTTTACTAGTTTAGTCCAGTTTCAGAGTTGCTGATTCCTGGGCTTTGGTTGTGGTTCCTGTGTACTGTTTCCTTGCCTTATTTGGGGGAGAGGAAGTTACCTTGCTTACCAGTGAGAGGGGGAAGCATTGAGCTGCCTTTTGTCCAGTTTTGTGAGGTTTCAGCCAGTAACTAGTAGTTTATTGGTCGTTTTGGGCCAGTTTCTAGCTTTTTCCAGCCCCTGGTATAAAGCACAGAGCTGCCACTGTTGCACACTAGGGCAGTGCTGGTTAAACAGGTTTAAACTATTCGGGCTACCTAAAGTCCACTCTTCAATTTTTCCCTTAAAACTACCTTCCTCGAACTATACTACTGATCTAATCAGCGTATCCTATAATAAAAAAGATCATCTCTACTTGACTCCAAGCAGAATATTCTCTATCTGTTAAACGTAGCACTTGCTCCTACAGTACTCATTATTTTGTCTATTCCTTCTAGCATGGATCAGTTGCTTGTGTCCTCTCCTGCTCAGCTGGTGAAAATATTGAGGCAATGTTACAATTGCCTCATGTCATCCCTCTCCTCCTCCCACAAAACACAAATACATGTGAGAGATGCAACTATACGGCCAAACTGGAGGCTGAGCTCTCTCAACATAGGACTGGCAAGACCAGTCAGGAGGAGAAGGTTACCACACACACTATAGACTCAGTCTCACATAGTACCATTACAACCTCAAATCATACACATAAACACACAAAGACATACTCGGAGGCTCTGATCAAAAATTTACCAAAACAACAGAGGCCACCAAAGCAGACACCCAAACAACCACCACCTCAGAACACAACACCTGCAACACATAGACCTCACAGTCAGAGTGTCAAACAGTCACAGCCCTTAAGGCCAAACACAATGCCAGACACACTTGTCATTGGTGACTCCATAGTCAGACACACTGACCAGACTGAGTAAGGAGAAGGTCACAGTAAGCTGCCTGTCGGGTGCTAGAAAGCACTCAAGTCTCTCAACAGCAGGTACAAATATGACTCAGTGATTGTCCACGCTGGTGTGACTACATGAAAAGAGACATTGAGGAGCTCTCTGATTATGTAGCCCAGGCAGGTATGACCCTGACCTTGAGCAGTATCCTACCTTCACCAAGAATGATGCCACAATACAGAGATAAGATGATCAACTTTAACAATTGGCTTAAACACTGGTGTCATTCAAAGGGGATCCATTGTCTGTCTGCCTGGGATGACATGCTGGACAAGCCACGCTGCTTGCACCTGTCACCCTGGGATTCCGGATATTGGCAAAGGCTCTTGCCACCCCATAGTGCCTTTTTAGGCAAGGCTCAAATTCTAAACCTACCACCCTAGAACACAAAAAGGAAAAAACTAAGGGTAATGCTGCTCAATGCCAGAAGTCTAAATCTCAAAATGCACGCACTGAGGCCCTTCTCAGTATGGAGAACATCGATGTCTGTGCTGTGACAGAAACCTGGTTCAAGGCTCCCGAGAGCACCCCAGCTATCAGGTTTTACCTCATATCATCCCAAAATCTGGACAATACCAAGAAAGGAGGGGTATCCATATTCATCAAGGACACCCACACCTCAAGACTGGTGGCAACGCACGATGCATCGGAGACCATCCAGGTGCAATTAACCATAGGCAAGACTGCTCTGCAAATTGTAGCATGTTACAGGCCACCCTCACAAACTCAGGAACCTCACATGGCCTTCCTGAAAACACTAGAGGGATAAATGTATCACCAAACACCATCATACTAGGTGACTTCAATTACCCTAATATAGACTGGGAACATTACTCAAGCCCAAACACCCTAGCCCAAAAGTTCCTGGAATTCATAAATTCAAATGCCATGGAACAACTAGTCACCATCCCCACAAGAGGAGACAACATACTTGATCTCATCATCAACATGGGAGCACAATGTTCAACCACTGGTGAGATCAGACCACAAACTAATCTCGCTGGAGGTCCTCATCCCACCCCCACCTGAAATAAAAAAGACCACAGTAAAGAACTTCTCAAAAGCTGACTTCACACTTCTAAAGACTAGTGTGGCCTCCTTTAAACAGTACTCAAGCCGCTGAATCACTTACAAATGCCTTCTACCAGCACCTACAGGACTGCATGGATAAGGCAATCCCAAACGAAACAAAGACTCTTTGTACCCAGTCTGGTGGACCCCAGCCATAAACAAACTCTACAACAAAAGGAGGAAGCTACTACAAGATAGAGCAAAATCCTTAAAAGGTAAGACACCCTTGATCACTATAAGTAAAACTAAGAGCTCTCATAAAATCTTCCAAAGCAAATTTCGAGAGAAAAATAGCTAAAGACTCAAAAGACAATCATAAGGCCTTCTTTAGCTATGTTAGAAACCTGGGAGGAAACTCCCAGATATGCTCAGAGCTAGTTCAAAATGATGTGAAGATTACTGATCCTACAGACATTGCCAACATACTGGCTGACAGATTCAGTGCAAACTTCTCCCCGCCAAAAGGAGGGATATCTATACCAAACGATTGCAGCCCCCAAACATCTCCAAGTGAAAACTGCTCTCTCCAAAGCAAAAAATACAGCATCCATGGGACCTGATGGTGTCCCCGGCTGTGTGCTCCATGAACTCAATGAGGAATTAAACCCACAGCTAGGACAGCTGTTCAATCAAAGTCTTACCTCTGGATACATACCCAGAGTGGCGCACTGCAACTGTGGTACCACTTCACAAAGGCGGTGCCTCCACCGACCCTGGAAATTACCGGCCCATTAGTTTGACAAGTCTTATCTGCAAAGCCATGGAGAGGATCATAATGGACCTCATAAATAAAGACATAGGGAATTTGCAGACTTTGGATCCAACCCAGTTTGGCTTTGTCAAAGGCAGATCATGCCTTTTAAATTTGGTTGACTTTTTGGAACAGTCACCAAAGCCATTGATGAGGGAAAGGCAGTCCATACAGCCTACCTCGATCTGGCTAAGGCCTTCGATACAATACCCCACTCGGGTATCATTGAAAAACTCATCAGCTTAAATGTCAACCCATACATCACAAGATGGGTTGCAAACTGGCTGAGTGACAGAACCCACAGGGTCAGAGTTGCTGGCGCCATGTCAGACTCAAAGCCTGTCACAAGTGGTGTCCCACAGGGCTCAGTCCTGGGCCCACTCTTGTTTGGCATCTAAGTACAAGCAAACACAGGAGGGTTATGGCTGACCAAGTTTGCAGATGACTGCAAACTGGGCCATAGTAGAAAACACATCTGACACAGATATCCTTCAGAAGGGTCTCACAGAAACGGATAACTGGTGCCAGAGCCAAGTTAAATGCCAAAAATGCATAGTCATACCCTGGGAAAAACAAGGTTACCCCTAGCTACCAAATAGGTGGCAATACACTGAGAAGAAGTTATCAGGGACCTGGGGACCCAGGTTGATAGTAGTCTGTCATTCGACACCCATGTAGCTAAAGTAGTTAGGAAGACCTTCTACATTGCCCACCTTATCATGAAGGGTTTCTCATCTAGATCAAGGGAGGTCATAGTCTCCCTTTACTCATCACTCATCAGACCAATGATTGAGTACAATGCCCCATTCGGAATGTATCTGACCCGACACTTGCAGCAGCTGGAGAGGCCACAAAAGTTCCTCACCAAAAGGATAAAGGGTCTCAAAAATCTGCCCTATGCTGCCCGACTGAAAGAACTCCAGCTCAGAGGTGACCTTTGCCTAACATACAAGGCCATGTCAAACCCAGATTTGATGAATATGCTTCACCTCAAAATCCAGATCCATCAGAGCCACAAGGGCGGAGACTTAAACCTTGACACGACTATTAATAGGACGTGCTGGAGGGATAGATTCATCACCCAAAGACTCCCTATGCTGTGGAACAAAATCCCGGTACATGTGAGGCAGAGCACCTCGCTGGCCTTGTTCAAGAGAAATCTTGACCAATGGATGGGAGATCGCAGATATACCCCAGGGATCACCTCAGTGTCATTGCTCGACAGAGGCACAGCAAAATAATGGGTTTATTTCCCGTTTAAAAGGGTGGCGTAAGCCACAAAACGATGGGCTAGGCTTGTAAATGCCCTCGGGCAGATAGCCTAGTATGAACCTATGAACCTATGAACCTATCATATGTTCAAGACCATATGGTCGATATTTGAATGTTCGAATATATAATAAAAAAAAAAAGAAAAAGAAAAAAGAAAAACATACCTTAATGGTGTGAGCAGGGGGGCAAGCCCCCCTGTACCCCCCCACACACCCCTACTTAAATATACCAACTCCAAGACCTCACTACAGTGCAAAAAAGGGAAATTCTCCCATTCTGCACCATACAGCACAGTTAAAGTCAACCTTTGAACACTTGAAATGTCGATCATTTTGTCTCAACCATATGATGTTCAACATTTCAAGAGTTCGTTTATTTGACATAGACCCCCACACCATGGTTTGAAGCATCCACCTGCACAAAAAATTATTTACTGTAATCTGGACTGGCTAACACAGGAGGTCATCCCAAAGCTCCTTTAAGCTTTGGAATGCCTGCTTACATGCTGGGGTCCACACTACCTTATCTGGCTAGTTTTTCCTTGTTAAGTCTGTGAGGGGAGCAGCTTTAGTACTATAATTGGGGACAAACTTTCTGTAGTACCCTGCTGTCCCTAAGAATGCACTCACCTCCTTTTTGGTAACAGGGGCAGGTCATGCTTGAATGACTTCCACTTTGGCAGGTTCTGGCCTGATCTTACCACTCCCCACTCTATGTGTCAGGTAGGAGACCTCTGCCATACCCACCTGACATTTGCTGGGCTTAATGGTCAACCCTACCCTCTGTAGTCTGCCAGGCACCTCCCTGACATGCTGAAGGTGCTCTTGCCATAATTGGCTATAGATGGCAATATCATCTAGGAAAGGAAGGCCAGAATCCCCTGCTCCTGCTAGGATATGATCTATCAGCCTCTAGAAAGTCACTGTTGCATTTTTCATCCCAAAGGGCATCTTCATGAACTCATACAAGTCAAATGGAGTCACAAAGGTTGACCTCTCTCTAGCAATGGGAGTCATGGGCACCTGCCAGTACCCCTTGGTAACATCAATAGTGGTAAGATACTTAGCCCCACCCAGCTGCTCTAGGACTTCATCTGTCCTAGGCATGGGGTAACCATCTGACTCTGTGTGACTATTTAATTCCCTGTAGTCTACACAGAACCTGGTGCTGCCATCCTTCTTTGGTACCAGCACAACTGGGGAGGCCCAGGGACTGCTGAACTCCTGAATTGCCCCTAGTTCCAGCACTTCCTGTATCTTCTCCCTCAGATTCTGTTTGGCCCTTTCAGGCACCCTATAAGGGGCCTGCTTAATAGGCCTTTGGGGTCCTGTATCTACATGGTGCTGCACCAGGTGGGTGCACCCTGGTTTCCCAGTGAACATGCCCTGTAACACTGCTCAGATTTCTCAAACCTGGGTAGGGGATAAATGCTGGGACATTGCTACCCCTTCCACTGAGGTATCAGTTCAAGCCTCACTGAGGAGATCAGTCAACAAATCCTGCTCAGACTCTTTCTGCCATCCACTGCAAATACTCAGCACAAGGGCCTCCCTGTTATGGTAAGGTTTCATCATGTTCACATGGTACAGTCTGTACTCCTGCCTCCTGTCTAGCAGTTCTACCATGTAGTTAACATCACTGACCTTCCTTACTATCTTGTAGGGTCCCTCCTAGGATACCTGCAGCTTGTTGTGTCTGACAGGAATGAGAACCATTACCTGCTGCCCTACAGCATACTCTCTAACTCAAGTATTCCTTGCCATAGCAGACCTTTTTCTGCTGTTGGGCTTCAGACAGGTTCTCCTGGGCCAAGCTCATGAGTTCCCTGAGCCTTGTCCTGAGGTTTAGGACATATGCCACAACAGACTCCTTTTGAGATTCACACTCACCCTCCCACACATCTCAAATTAAATCTAGAGGTCCCTTCCCCCTATGCTCATACAGCAACTCAAAGGGTGAAAACCTTGTGGATTCTTGGGGAACCACTCTGTAAGCAAACAACAGATGGGGCAAATATTTGTCCCACTCCCCCTTGAACTGGTCTGCTAATACCCATAGCATGGACTTGAGTGTAGAGTTTAACCTCTCAACAGGACCATTAGTCTGTGAATGGTAGGCGGTGGTCTTCAGGTGTTTTACCCCACAGTACTTCCACAGACAAGCCAGCAGATCTGACATGAAATTGGCACCTCAGTCAGTAATTCTTTTGGGAAACCTACCCTGTGGAAAATCTCTAACAAAGCATTTGCCACTTTTTTTGCCTCAATGGAGGACAGAGCCACTACCTCAGGGTATCTGGTAGCATAATCTGCTATGACTAGGATATACGTTTTCCCTGTTGAACTTGGGGTACTCAGAGGCCCCACAGTATCCATAGCTAAATGGTTCCTCAATCACAGGCAAAGGCATCGAATGAGCTTTCACCTTGTCTCTTGCCTTGCCTACCTTTTGGCACTGCTCACAGGTCCTGCAATCCCCTGTTACATCTCTGGAAATCCCAATAAAAGTTCTGCAGAATACGTCTCTTTCTAAGTTTTATAGCCATATGACCTGCAAAGGGAATATCATGGGCTATGGCTAAAAGTGTCAGATGGTATGCTCTGGGCACTACCAACTGCTGTATTCTCTCACCCTCTAACCCTCCCTCAGGAGTCCACTCTCTGTACAGTAACCCTTTGTCCCAGTATACAGATTCCCACTTCCCTTGAGAATTAGGTGCCTCACCAGCTACTTCTTTCAGGCCTTGTAATGTAGGGTCTGAGAGCTGAGCCTGTCTCAGCTGTCTCTTAGTAACCCTTCTCAGCTCCCCTTCCACAGGAAGTCTGGTATTCTCTGACAGCGATGCCTCACTGTCAGCCTGGGGACTACTACTCACCTCTACCCTTGCAGTCACTCTGTCCAAGGGAACATCAGTGCCCACAAGCAGCTGTGGCTCACCTTCAGTCTCACTGCTACAGGGTAGCTCCCTCCCTGAAGTAACCACCTCACCAGTCCTGGCTGCATGTGTGCAGTCTGTCTGGGTCTCCCCCAAGCTACCAGACCAACATACTTTTCTCCAGGCCTGACTGCATGCAACTGCATGCACACACAGTACTGCATTATCAAAATCATTCCCTATCAGGACATCTGCAGGGATATCCTCAAACACACCTACTTGCTGGCTTCATTTTCCACTCTCCCAGTCAAGGTGAACCCTAGCTAAAGGTATATGGAATGGGGTCCCTGCTAAAGCACTGACTGGAGGAGACTGCACAAGCAAGTAGTGCTCCTCTGTAACCATTTCAGGCTTCACAATGGTTAGGTCAGAGGCTGTGTCTCTCTTAGCAGTGGCCTCTTTCCCATCCACTAAGATAGGATATAAGCTCTTGTGGTAGTTTGGCACCTTGTTGTCTCACGACAACTTACAGTTGGCATTTTGTCATTCCCACTTACTGGCTGTCCCACCTTTTGTTCCCTACCTTGCCTCTGTGGACATCTGTATGCTATGTGGCTCCACTGGTTGTATTTAAAACATTTAACCCTTAGTTCTGGATATGTACCTGGACTAGTGACTTCCCCTGCTACTGGCAGTCTCTGTTGTGGCAGTCTGGGCTGCCTACCATGGGTTGCCTTAGACCCATGAGCAGAACTGGGTATCCCTTTCCTGTGCAGTGATGCCCTGCTTGCTAGGTATAGGTCTCCCTTCTTCCCCATCTCATCTGCAGTAGTGCATTATCTATTAGTTAACCAGATTCTCATGTCCTCAGGCAAAGTGCTAAGGGCTTGTTCCCTCACCAAAAGGTCTGCTAGCCCTTCAAAAGTGGTGACCTGACATCCACTCACCCACTTATGAAAATAAGGGCTTAGTTCAGCAATATATTCATACACACTTTTATCTGCCTTGTGTCTATGCTCACAAAACATTTTTTTCTATAAACTTCAAGTGTTAACTTAAAGCTTTCTAAAAGACAGTTCTTTACAACATTATAATTTAAACAATCAGTATCAGACAATTTAGAAATAGCAGTTACAGCTTTACCATGGAGTAAGGGGGTCATGAACTGTACCCAATGCCCTTGGTCAGCATTATACTGTTTATATAACCTCTCAAATATATGAATGAAACTTTCAAAATTAATGCCCTCTGTAAATTCTGGAAGAAATTTACTGACCTTTGTTGCTTCTGGGGTTCAGTTACTCCCTTCCCCATTACCTCCACGACTCTGGCGAAGAGTCAGCATCTCCTTTTCATGTTGCCTCTGCCTCTCATTCTCCTCAGCTTCCGGGCATCGCAGTTTCTTATTTTCCTCAGCCTTCAGATGTCTCAGTCTCTCTGCTGCTTCTATGTCCAAATGCTTGCCCTTCAGCTCAAGTCTCTTTAATCCAGATGCATTTTTAAGTCCTCTGTGGAAAGGTTAAACTGTCCATTTTCTGAGAGTTGTATATCTCCAAGGCCAGTCTGATTGTCCTCGCGGTTGTTGTTTTGCAATGCAGCTGTGACTAAACCTGTAATCATGTCTGCTTTAGTCAGGTTGGCATACACTAGTCCTTTAGCCTGGCACATCACAGCCAACTGGCTCCTGGTTAGCTTGCCATACTCCTCTGCTGACATGCTTCCCTGCTCTCCCTGACTAACCAAGCTAACAGAAAAAAAATTAAATGATTGTGATACGAACTGTGAATGTTCACTGTGTGGCTGAATGAGAGTACAAACACCTTCAGTGACCACTGTACACAGGCTACAGGAATTCAATTTCCATACCACTACAAGTCAATTAATATGTGATGTGGCTAACCCACTGCTAAAAAAGAAAAAGCCAGCAGCTGTGAGCAGTAAAACTTAATTTAATGTATTATAAAGAACCACATAGACAGACCGGTTTTGGCTAAGGAGTTTGCCTAGCCTTCATCAGTGTAAAAATACAAAACTTGCTGAAAGGTTCTTATATAATAAAGCTTAATTCATGACAAAGTTTCATTGGTGAGCTCATGAATATGTATACATATATTCATAAATATTCATTGAGACCAGGCTGAAATAAAGCACCCAATTTAACAATCCATTTTTTTCTCTTTTGCATTCAGTTTGGTATGCCATCCTGATTTGTTAGTTTTGTCCCCTATTATTTTGTCAATAACAATTAAATGAAAACTAGCTGTAGTATGTTTGAGGGTATGTTTATATAAAGCATTATTTGGCCGTTTGCACTTGACATCACTGAGATGTTCTGATATATGTAATTGGAAGGTCTGGATGTTTGACCAATATAAAATGCGTGACAGCTACAAGAGGCCATATATATAACCCAGTCTGTATTGCAGTTTGCAAAGAACTGAATGTCATATATATTGCTTGTATTATTGCTGGAAAAGTGTTCCATTTTTAAAACAAATTTGCAATTAATACAATGTCCACAGGGCATACAGCCCACAAGTTTGTCACCTAGTATAGAGGTTTGAATCATGTGCAATTTTTTGGGGATTCTGAATGATGTTTGTAATGATTGAAATGTGCTGCCAAATTTTTGCCTTTTCTGAATGCTTTATATAAACATACCCTCAAACATACTACAGCTAGTTTTCATTTCATTGTTACTGACAAAATAATAGGGGGCAGAACTAACAAATCAGGATGGCATACCAAACTGAATGCAAAAGAGAAAAAATGGATTGTTAAATTGGGTGCTTTATTTCAGCCTGGTCTCAATGAATATTTATGAATATATGTATACATATTCATGAGCTCACCAATGAAACTTTGTCATGAATTAAGCTTTATTATATAAGAACCTTTCAGCAAGTTTTGTATTTTTACACTGATGAAGGCTAGGTAAACGCCTTAGCCGAAACCGGTCTGTCTATGTGGTTCTTTATAATACATTAAATTAAGTTTTACAGCTCACAGTTGCTGGCTTTTTCTTTTTTGAATATGTTATGTCATTAGCTGTGCATTTGCCTCCGTGCAGGGGAAGCTTTTTTCGTGTGCACTACCTGTTTCCTGCTGGAGGTCTGTGGTGTGCTGTATGAAAGACTCTGTGCTCCAGATTCTTCGTTTAATTTTTGAGCTCCTATTACTATTTTGAGCCAACAAATCAACCCAATTTGTTTGTGATTGAATAGGGAATTTCCCTTCTTTTGCTATCAACATTTTAATTCAATTTGGATTATTCGTAACCATTTATTATGCAATTGGATTTGCCTCCTGCATCTGGCATTCGTTCTATGGTGATTACTGGATCTAATTTTTTTGCCCTTTTTCAACTAAAGGAGTTATCTGATGCTCGTTTTATGGAACATAGCTGTTTTTTGTACATTTGGGTTTTTTTTACCTTGGATGGGTTTTTTGAAACCCGTGGCATCATTGGTCTTATCATCAGGGCCGTAAGTACAACGTACCTTTATTCTACGGTCCGCTTTGACTCTATTACAACAGTATAGGCCGAACTTTTTGGTGAACCTTTTTGGTGAACATATTATATTTGAATCCTTCATCAACCAGTGTTATTATTGGACTTTGGACATTTTATTTTTACATGTCTGGGATTATGTATGTTTAATTGTGGTGTTATTACATCACTTTACTAGGCTTATTATCATATATGGCATTTGTGTTATGTTAGACCAGGTTTTTTGTGTAATTACTTTTATATTGGGACCAGGTTCCATGCTATTACGAACTATGATTAGAATATAGTTTTTTGCAACAAGCGATCAAAGTTATTCATGTTCGTGGTTTGTGTGAACGAATTGAAGCTGAATTTTCATCAAGCAAAGTATTTTTGGACACTATATTCTTATGAATGGGACTGGCGAGTTTAAATTGTATATATACTGGATTGTTTAACCAAGGAATGAAGAACAATAGTGGGCTTGGCGTGCATCGGACTGAATTTCGATTATGTTTTTTAATATTCAAACCAAATGTCTTTTTCTCATGAATCGAGACTAACTTAGAGTTTACTCATCATTCTTTATTACCAGGGGCTCATATTTTCAAATTATTTTTGATATATATGTGTTTGATATGTTAGAATTTTTTCAGTGCTTATTGAGTTGAATGGTTGGTCACTACATATCAGTTTGGTAGATTTACATCAAGCCAACTGTTTCATACTTATGAATATTGGAGGCTACATTGTTATTCAGGGTTATGCTTGAAACCTTAGACACAATTGTTTGAATATACAACTTTAAATATTATTTTAACTTTTGGATATTCGCTATTACTATTATTACCGCTATATATTCCAGGTTAATTTTCATTATCTATTGAACTACATCATATTAGTCCCTGTTCATTAGTTGGATTATATGCATGTAACATATTCATATACAGCTCTATGTACACCAATTTTTCTTGATTTATATTTTTAGGGATTCTTTCTTTCTTTCACATTCTTAAGCACATATATATTCTTTTTTACAAATGTCCCTATCCTATAACAGTATTCAGATGCTATCTAGGGACTCGACTATTTGTGAATACATAACAACTGGATTTATATATTGACAAATCCACACATTTCAGATGCCAATACATAGACTAAATTCAAAATATATATTTTATTTAGTAATTGGTATCACAATTTAGTGTTTAATTGGGTATTATTACAAATTTTCAACAATGCTGCAGGGCTGTATCTAACTACGGTTGTAGTATCATTATATTTTTGTTCCTTTTTAGTATATGATTTTTTTCAGGTGTTTTTTCATTGTTGTTCTTTTGAATTAGCTATCACAGCTACTATCATTGTCCTATTTATCTTATATCTGGACGTGGCACTCTTTAATATATTCTTGAGATTTATTGTACATTCTTATGACACTTCATTGAATGTCACTAACATAATAGCTGTAAAATATTATTTATTTACAGTCATTGACCATTATTGCCCAGATTCATTATTGGGAATATAATTACCACCTATATATCACTTAATGACGTGGTGCTGTGTTTAATATAGATTTATTAACCAGTTCTTACATAACTAACCTTTTTATTATTGAGTTTAGATTTTTTATTTAACCTTTTGTGGTTGTTTATATCCAAACTATCTTTTAAGATGGATTTAAATAGAATACTCCTTGGTCTTTCTTCTGATAAAGAAGATCTAGCTATTTTTGGAATTGGATAACAATCCAACAATACCAATCGTATACATATAGATCATCCCGAACAGCAGTGTGAAAAACTTTTTCAAAATCTAAATAAAAGTATGAAAACATTAAGATCTAATGTTTGGCATTTGAAATTATTTAAAGCATACATGGCTAAAGGTCTAACTCCCAGAGGACTTAGGGTGAAAATTCAGCCTCTAGTAACTGAGCCTAATGAACAGCTAACTAATGAATGGGCTCTTATACAACAAAATTGTTCTGTGAAATTCGTAGAAACATTAGCTAACTATTATGAATGCACCATCGAGAATGAGACACTTGTGGTTAGTAAATTATGTGATGATTGTAATAAACACAAAGACCAATTATTTTTTTCTACTTTTTTTTCTACTTTTTTTTCTACTTTTTTGTCCAAACTAAGTTCAGATTTACTTAATTTTGAAAACCAACTAAAAGAAAGAAAGCTCAAGAAATTCCATAGAGATTTAACTGATTATGAGAAAGGTCAACCTTTCAGACAATCCAGACATATGAGGTTTGAAGATAGCTATCAGAGAACCAGTGTCACCCCAAAACGGAAACGTCCAAGGTCCATTCTTAAAAAATGTAATACTTTAACTGACTCATCAGAGGGTGAGTCTTCATTTGGCACTGATTTAGACATACAACACACCACAGACTCCCCCACCCCCAAACACAACAACAGTGGGGCCCCTTTAGGCCATATAGGAGGGGAGGCAGGAAACATCGTAAAGGTCAAAAGTTTGGAAAATCTTATGGAATTGTTGACCAACAAATAAGTGTACATGCCAAAACCAATGTTTTAAACATTTCTGATGCATCACTATCTGAATCACAAATTGCTCTGTTGAATAAAGGCCTTTCTTTTATTCCCGTTTTTTTTTTTTATCTGAAGATACTTTTGCACAAGATGTCACAGCATTTTGCAGATTGCTTAATCTTAAGTTGCATTTTCATGACAAACAACATCAAGATCAGTCAGCTGACAACTTCAGATACCATAAATCCACCTTTGTTCCACCCATGCATCCCAGTGTAAGTCTTTTTCAACATAGTGTTCTTAAAGATCTACATTTCACTTCCAATATGATCCCACCTATGCTGAACAACATTTCTCAGAATGATTTGAACAGTTTACAAGAACTTACTGAGAACAAAGAACTGGTAATCATATCTGCTGATAAGGGTGGTGCTGTGGTGGTTATGAACTGGATAGATTACGATGCTGAGGCCCATAGACAGCTGGATGATGCTAGATATTACATGAAAATGCCTTTAGATCCGACATCCATGTTTAAAAAAACAAATAGACACATTTTTAAACTCAGCAATGGAGAATGGCATAATTTCATCTAATACCCTAAACCATCTTACAATTACTGATCCGGCCAGTCAATACATTGATTTTTTGCCCAAAATCCATAAAGATCCTTTGCATCCACCAGGCAGACCAATTGTGGCTGGAAATGGTTCTCTTACTGAACCTCTTTCCGAGTTTTTAACTAAATATCTCAAACCTTTGCTTAAGTGGGTAAGATCATGGATCCAAGATACCACAGAATATTTGGGCATCATAAATGACATGCAAATCGAAGATGATTGGTGGCTTTGCACCTTGGATGTTAGTGCATTATACACTAACATACCACATTGGGCAGGTTTAGATGCCATTGAATATTGGTTATATAAATCACAACTTTAGAAACCTGGATTCAATACTTTCCTTATATGTTTCACTGAACATGTTCTTACCAAGAATGTGTTTTACTATGGGAAAGAATGTTACTTCCAAATACGAGGTACTACTATGGGTGCATCTTTTGCCCCAATATATGCAGATTTATATATGACATATATTGAGGAACAAATCATCTATGATGATGCACACAGTCTCTACTTAACTGAGATTGACATTTGGTGTAGGTATTTGGATGACTGCTGGATGGTGTGGAGGTCTGATGCTGAATATTTGCAGGAATTTGTTGATTATCTCAATGACAACAAATAGGGTCCACATTTTACGATGAATTTTGATCAACATAAGATTACCTACCTAGATCTACTGATAACTAGGAATATAGATAACACCTTCAGTACACAGGTATTTAGGAAACATCCAGAATACAACACCCTACTACACGCATCCAGCTTTCATCCAAAACATATAGCCAAAAATATCCCTAAGTCACAATTTATCAGAATGAGACGCATTTGTTCAGATGATAATACATTTCATGTTTTTCATCATGATATAATTGACAGGTTTAAGGAAAGAGGTTATAACATGGGTCATGTCATTACTGCTAGCAACTATGCATCACAACTTAATAGGGATGACCTCCTCAGATACAAAAAGAAAACTCATACAAATACTAACACTTTAAGATTCACCACTACGTATGGCAGAAATATTAATAAATTGATTGATGCCATCAACAGACATTGGAACATTCTCTTAGCAGACACTGTTTTGTCTCAACATTTATCTGAAACATGTCTTTTTTTCATTCAGAAAAGGCAAAAATTTGGCAGTACATTTCAATCATTACAAACATCATTCAGAATCTAAAAATTTGCACATGATTCAAACCTCTATACTAGGTGACAAACTTGTGGGCTGTATGCCCTGTGGACATTGTATTAATTGCAAATTTGTTTTAAAAACAAAACACTTTTCCATCAATAATACAAGCAATATATATGACATTCAGTTCTTTGCAAACTGCAATACAAACTGGGTTATATATATGGCCTCTTGTAGCTGTCATGCATTTTATATTGATCAAACATCCAGACCTTTCAAATTACATATATCAGAACATCTCAGTGATGTCAAGTGCAAACGGCCAAATAATGCTTTATATAAACATACCCTGAAACATACTACAGCTAGTTTTCATTTCATTGTTATTGACAAAATAATAGGGGACAGAACTAACAAATCAGGATGGCATACCAAACTGAATGCAAAAGAGAAAAAAATGGATTGTTAAATTGGGTGCTTTATTTCAGCCTGGTATCAATGAATATTTATGAATATATGTATATGTATTCATGAGCTCACCAATGAAACTTTGTCATGAATTAAGCTTTATTATATAAGAACCTTTCAGCAAGTTTTGTATTTTTACACTGATGAAGGCTAGGTAAATGCCTTAGCCGAAACCGGTCTGTCTATGTGGTTCTTTATAATACATTAAATTAAGTTTTACAGCTCACAGTTGCTGGCTTTTTTTTTTTGAATATGTTATGTCATTAGCCGTGCATTTGCCTCCGTGCAGGGGAAGCTTTTTTCGTAATGCACTGCCAACCCATTAATATGTGATGTGGATATCCCACCACTGTCCACCAATTAATATATGACACCCCGGCACTGGCCCAGTAATCAAGGAACCTCAATCCTCACCACTGGCAACAGTGAGGGATGTACACTATGGAAAGATGATAAGTACACACATAGTAAAGTACAATTTCCCTAAAGAGCCACACAGAGATCACAATCAGTCTGGGGCTGGTTTCTCCCTCTTTCTCCAGATCCCCAACAAGACTCCCCACTGGCACAGCTATAGGGTTAAGATCTCAGATGAGTGGTCAAGCCAAAACCTCCAGCACCCTCTCTGTCCAATCAGTGCTGTGTGTCTCTGCCCAAGTAGCTGACACACACACACTTTGAGATTTGATGTATACACACACACACACACACACACACACACACACACACACACACACACACACACACACACACACACACCTGGTAAGGGCTGACACAAGTTTACTAGCTATGCCCCCTTCTGCCCAGACTTTAAGGTAGTTATCACTGCCACAAACCACTCTTATCAGCTACTCTAGGCCCTTAACAAAGGGTGTCCAATCCTACTGTGTAATGGTACTAATAATTGAAATGGTAGTTTTGACCAAGTGCCAGGCTGTTAGGAGTGGCCTGTACAGTTTTACCAAATACATATGCAAGCACTCTAAGGGCTTAAATATATGTTTCACAAATATCAGCCATAAAGATAGGTTTAAATATATTTAATAATCGATAATAAAATAACAAGACAATACTCAGCACCTCAACACAGTAACTTCAGAATTCAAAATCACAGGAAATATTTTAAAACAACATTGCAGGACAGTCTCAAAGAATTACAGAAAACATCTAAGCTAATCTTTACTATATTCCTAATTATGTCTAAAAGAATTCATGGTGCTTACGTATTATCGCAACCACATTCTCGCAGACACGTTTTTATGTATTATCTCAACCACACATTCTCGCAACTGTGTTGTCTACTACTCAATTCATTTTTTTGACCCTGCCAGTACTTTCTTTGTCTTTTTAGCTTTTCTTAAAGCCTTTCAGTTACATGAGTAAGTACTGTAGTGCGATCTCGGAGTTGGTGTGTGTGTGTGTGTGTGTGTGTGTGTGTGTGTGTGTGTGTGTGTGTGTGTGTATATATATATATATATATATATATATATATATATATATATATATATATATATATAGATATATAGTGTTAGAATAATTAAGCGGCAAAAATGTACAAAGTGCAGCACTCTGCAAAAAATTACTTTGTGCTTACTTTTAATATATGGTGGTTTGTTCATTTGTCTATAGCGGTGATCTTTTTTCATTCTACAATTTGTTTTCATTATAATCAGAATTCTCAGTGGGAAGTACAATTGTCTGATTATTTGATTGAATGAAGAGCCATCAAATGAAGTATCGTGTCATACTCTACAAATATGTCTACATTCCTGTGAAGAAACTGGTCTGTAGTTTTTTGCTGACAATTTGGCTGGAGCAATGCATGGACTGTACCCTTCTCAGAAAAATGTTAATGGAGAAAATAACAATAAGAATGATTTTAATTTTGTTATGATAGATATGCCATCTACCACTGTAAAAGTAGACATTTTTCTGTCTTGTATCTCATAATATACAGAGGTGAAACAACCAGAGGGTATAGTGAAGGTGAAGACTGGTGCTAATCTGAGGTCGATAGTAGAATTTAAAAGAATGATATTAAAACACATTATCTTATTCAGGTAACTTAAAGTCTTTAAGAGAAGTTAAAAAGATGAATAGAATATGGCCAGGGTGAAATAAATGAATTGAGTAGTAGATAATGTGGGTGCGATAATACGTAAGTACTGAATTCACCGTACCCTAGTTATTATTATTAGCAAGGCAAGAGCATATGGTGATGATGATGATGAGTGGATGTTTCCAGGTCAAAGACAAAATACAAAATACAAAATGCACAGTTTCTCTTTGAGAGAGTTCCAAAATTAATATAAAATATTACTGCTGGGCCAGCTTCGATGACATCACTCTTTGTCACTTGACTTCAATTTCCAAGCTAACCCCCTTTTGTCAAAACTAACAGAGTTTAGCAGCTCTCTGTGAGAATACATAGCCTTCAGATGTTTGCACCTGCTAGCGGACATAAAACAATAAAACACTTATAAAACAATGCAGAAGGCACCCTAGATCTAGACATCCTGTCTCCTTGTTGCATTGAAACTAACTTTTGTAGCACAATTGTAAAGCAACTTAATTTCAACACATTTTCTTGAAGTTTTGCAAGTTAATCTTCTATGTTCTAGTTTCTACTGTAAAAAAATATTATACATTTGCACAGGTATATAGTTTATATGCATTTCTGTTCTTCTCCAGTAGGGTACACTGTGGTCACATCCTTGAAGCTCAGTACATAACATACAGTTCTCTATAAATCATATCAATATTCACAAATGACAAAGAATTATATACAAAATTCCAGATAGCTGGGCTGACAGTGTCACAGGTTTATCCTACTATAGGAAGAAATTAATCCTTTTGATATAGTTAAACTGCAAGTAAAGGTGGAATTTTCAAAGCCAAGATGCAGATAGGGATACAAAATACCCCCATCACTATTTAAATGATGTCTCCTCTGGTTGGCTTTTGCCTCTATGCTGAGGATATCCAGCAGGGAAAGAATAAACAAGCTTAAGAGCAATAGGGGAATGTTTGAATGTTTCAAAAATAAAAATAAACATATGAAAACCAATGAAGCGAACTCTTTTTAAAATTTATTAGCGCTTTGTCCATCCAATATAAAATGAACTTCTTCAGATAAATTTTAAAGTTAAGCAGACCTCCCATTTTATATTACCCACCAAAGGGTAAAGTGACATCATAAAATGGGAGTCTGCTTAATTTAAAAAATTATCTGAAGAAGTTCATTTTATGTTGGATGGACGAAAGCGCTAATAAATTTTAAAAAGAGTTTGCTTCATTGGTTTTCATATGTTTATTTTTATTTTTTAAGTTTTCAGAGTTTGTTCCATGTAGTTTTTTTGGAATGTTTGAATGCTGACAGATACTGACACCAGGATTCACAAAGCTCCGTGTTGGATTAGCATTATTCCGACATGGAGTGGTTTGTGTCAGTGTAGAACATCAGCGCACCTTGAAAATTAATGAAGGCACACTGCTGTAGTCCTACACAGACAGTCTTTGTGTAAGAGTGCAGGGGGTGTGTCTGAGAGCAGTGCTCTCACAATACACACACCCCTTGCACACCAGAATTGCCGTATGGCAATTTAAATAGAGCGAGATCACTTGTCACACCTCTCAACCCGTTAGGGTAAGAAATCTGCACAAAGCCACAAGGGACAACTGTTAAATATTGCTATTACAAACTTAAAAAGTTGACAGAATAACAAGTTTTGCATTAGCATGAATTTTCTGAAGGGTATGAAGTCTAAAGCGCAATTGTATGTCATTATTTTCAAACTTCAATTTTTAATGATGTGCCAGAGAGCTACAAGTTTATGAAAAGTGGACCAAGAATATAGGGCAAAAATCCAGACATACTGTGAAAAGTGATATATGTCATCAAAGTTTGCAAAGCACAGCCCCCAACAAATACATTTTTTTTTTCAAATCTGCAATAAAGTTTAGGCATAGCTGTGTGGGTGTGCCCTATGCTTAGCCCAGCTTGAATGGCACAAGAAGTTAAATAGCAACAGACATCCAACATAAGCAGTAGTGCAATAGTGTAGTGGTTAGAGTATGTGCTTTGCATATAGCCATTTGTGGTTCCAGCCCCAGTAAAGCCATTTCCATTTTGTATGTGAAATCAGTACAATTTTAATTTATTTGTATATTTATGTAGGAAGTAACTTATATTTCTAAACCAGAGTAGTATATTAGGCCCAGATGTGAGGTGTCAGTGTGCTGAAGTTGTGAAACTCCCAAGTGTCCCATAGACGTAGTCACACAAAATGTAATGTCAGAAAAGCACATAGGGAGATGTCATGGAAGGTAAATGTAGAAGTATAAATGTGTATGTAAATATTCATGATATATTACACAATGACCAGCCATTAACTTACAAAAATGAGTACGCTAATTGGCCAGCCCAAACAGAGTGCCTGTTGTAAATCTGAGAGTATGCAAATGGAAAAATGTCTGGACCCCTGGACTATTTCTATTTGAATACCACCTGTTTGTATTTACAGTCTGCAGAGATAGCAATGGGGAAATGAAGATCTCTGTTGTATTTACAAACATATCTCGCTATGTGTTACGATTTGAAGAACTCGTATAACATAGCAAGATATCATAAAACAATGCAATGGAGATCCTATCCTCCTGTCAACAGAGAAAGGAAGATCTCTGTTGCCTTTTTAATATATCTCACTATGTTATACAAGTTCATCAACTTGTATAACATACCAAGATATGTAAAAAAAAGCAAATGAGCTCCTCCTATCTCCAGTGCTACCTCTGCACAGCACTGATGTTCTGCGTAAGTGTGGGAACATGTCCCTTACACATGTGCAGTACATCAGAAATGGCCCAGGATACCGGAAAACTGTGGCAGGGCAGCATGGAGGCATGATACAATGACATTTTTAAGAAAGGTACGTATTATTTTTCTTAAATAATGCAGTTGTATAATATCAATAACCCATGGCTGTATGTGGACAATGTTGGAACTACCCATGGTTGGCATTGTATGGTCATGAGGGCATTGCCCTCGTGACCAAACCACACCATCAGTGGTTAAATCCAGTATTACCCACACCCAGCTGTGGGTTATTGCTTAAATATAACATTATATGTATGATATGCAGAATTGTGCCTTAATCCATTTCTATCCATCAGACCTTGTTGTGCCCAGCAACAAAATAGTCAGGCCTGCCAAATCTCAAACACAGGATGCTGTCCTCAACAATCACACCAACATAGCACTTTTCCATCTAACCTGTGAGATGTTATAGTGCTTTAATGACTATATCCTGCATTCAGGTCATTTAACATTAATAATAAAAAAAAAACAGTGGTCCAAGTGTTGAACCTGGGCATTTTAATCAGAGGAATGTACCAGTACACCAGCTGAGCTGTAGGAATTAATGCTGCTTTTTCAAACATATCATGCAATAGAGGCATACAACATTAGGGAGAAAGTGTTGTGGAACCCTTTGTGCATTGTATATAGACATGTACACACACACATACACACACACGCATATATATATATATATATATATATATATATATATATATATATATACACACCCACACACACACACACACACATACACACACACACACACACACACATATATATATATGTATATATGTATATATATATATATATGTGTATATATTTCAGATGAAACATGTATATTTAAACATATAGATATACATATATGAAATACAACGGAAAAAAAAAAATATATATATCTATATATATATATATATATATATATATATATATATATATATATATATATATATATATATATATATATATATATATATATATATATATATATATATATATATATATATATATATATACAGTGGATAGAAAAAGTGTACACACCCATGTTAAAATGCCAGGTTTTTGTGATATAAAAAAAATGGAACCACAATAAATTATTTCAAAACTTTTTCCACCTTTACTGTGACCTATAACCTGTACAATTCAATTGAAAAACAAACAAATCTGTTAGGGGAAAAATATAAAAAATAAAAAAGGCACAATAAACTGGTTGCATAATTGTGCACACCCTTAAACTAATACTTTGTTGAAGCACCTTTTGATTTAATTACAGCATTCAGTCATCTTGGGTACACACCTGCCATCAATTAAAGAGACTCTGATTAACCCCAAATAAAGTTCAGCTGTCCTAGTAGGATTTTCCTGACAATTACTCAGTTGCCTGCTATAGCAAAAGCCATGATTCGCAGAGAGCTTACAAAACATCAAAAGGATCTCATTGTTGAAAGTTATCAGTCAGGAGAATGGTACAAAAAAATTTCCACAGCATTAGATATACCATGGAACACAGTGAAGACAATAATAAAAAAGTGGGAAAATATGGGACAACAGTGATGTTGCAAAGAACTGGACGTCCCTCCAAAATTGATGAAAAGACCAGATGAAAACTGGTTGGGAAGGCTGCCAAGAGACCTACAGCAACACTGAAGGAGCTGCAGGAATTTCTGGCAAGTACTGGTTGTGTACTACATGTGACAACAATCTCCCGTATTCTCCATATGTCTGGATTATGGGGTAGGGTTACAAGACAGAAGCCTTTTCTTACACAGAAAAACATCCAGGCCCAGCTAACATTTGCAAAACAATACATCAAGTCTCCCAAAAGCATGTAGGAAAATGTCCTAAATTAAACCCAAAGCAGAAAACCAGTAATCCAAAAATGCGTGGATATGCAAAGCAGGACACGTACTGCACTCTGTTGAAGTAAATGTATTCTTTATTATTTAAAAACCAGATAAGCGCTTTCATCTCGAGTGACATTAAAAGAGACATCATCAGATAAATTCAACAAGCATATCTTAGGTTTAAATAGATGCTAACAGTGTCTTCATTTCCTCCTATTAATAAAATATTAAAGTGGCAGTGCACATATATGTGAATCATATACCCAAAAGGACCGGAATCAGCACATAAACAGAATAAAAACAGATTCTAACCTAAATGGTGGTAATATTAATATCCTCATTAATTAAATAAAAATCAATCATAAATAGCATGTAAGAATCACTAAAAGGCATAAAATAAATAACAATCAATTATTTGCATCCTAATTATAATACCTTAATAAATTACTAAAAATTATCTAAAAACAGGCATTTACAATAAATACAAAAAATTAGGTATCCAGTTACCATCAAGGTGTTTACTAGTGCAGTCTGCATAAAACCTAGGATTAAAAACAAAACCATTACATGGGTGTGCAAATGTTTTAACATCCGAAATGTAATGACATGCAGCACAATTCCTACACTTAAAAGTACCTAATCTATCCAACAAGGATTTGGTACTAGTGCTTTTGCCATAACAAAGCTACCTCTTAAGAGACATACCATTCTTAAAACAAAAATGTGGTGTGGCACCTAAAATATCAGATACAGAACAATCTGAAGTGAGTATAGGCCAATTCCTATGTATCACCTCACAAATATCCATCACCAGCTTTTTGCGGTTTGCAATTAATGCATATATGAAATGTATAGATTTTTAGATGTTCATCTATACAAAGATGCTAGTGGGTTACAAACCTCAGTTTTTAGGAAAACATGCAGAAGGAATACTTTACTCCATCGCAATAGTATGCATCCCACACATGTTTTTAAGAATATAGCTAGGAACCAAGTATTTAGGACTTCTAGATTACATACTAGTAATGAGGTTTTAGATACTGCTTTAGGTACACTGAGACAAGATCTACGTGTATGAGGAAATTGAGGATATTCTGTTAGAAAGGTTAACTGAGCAATGGAAAATGTGAAAGAAGTTAGATCTGGTTCAGCTAGACCATTGTTTTCTAAAAAAGACAAGTGTGTCAGGACTAAAGTATTTAATAGGAATCAGATAAGACTGGTTATTACTTTTACTAGTGACACTGGGGATATTTCACCTCAGATAGTTCTGTATCTAATATTGTAGGTGCCACACCAAGTTGTTGCTTTAAGAATGGTATGTCTCTTAAGAGGCAGCTTTGTTATGGCAAAAGCACTAGTACCAGATCCTTGTCGGATAGATTAGGTACTTTTAAGTGTAGCAATTGTGCTGCATGTCATTACATTTTGGATGTTAAAACATTTGCACACCCATGTAATGGTTTTGTTTTTAATCCTAGGTTTTATGCAGACTGTACTAGTAAACACCTTGTATAGCTTGCTTTTTGCACAAAATGTTGTTTTTATGTAGGCAAAACCATTAGGACCTTAAGGGAATGTATTTTAGAACATGTTGGTTATATAAGGAATAAAGATGATAGTAGTCCTTTGTATAGGTATGTTCAAGTTTTTAAAGATCATTATTTTTGCTTTTTAGTATTACAGAGATTTGATGCTAATTAGAGAGGTGGTGATTTAAATAATTTTATTGAAAAGGCTGAAAGTAAATAGATTATGAAGTTGCAGGCACATAGAAGTCCTGGACTTAATGCATATGTGCCTTTAAAACCTTTATTAAGAGAGCGTAAATTGTTACATTGATTAATTGCTTTTATTATAAAGAGTGTCTTTTTTTCATTGCATTTTGTCTGATGAAGTGCAAAGTTATTGGCATGAAAGTGCTAAGCTTTTATTAAAGCCTTTTATCTGAAGCTTTGGTGGTCCTAGATTGCTGTTTTTCATTAGTATATGTTATTTTGCTTTGCTGCCTTGGTATCATTTTTTTCTTGCAACTATTCGACAGATTTGGATTTGAATATATGGAGATGGTAATAAAATATAATGAAAACTTGATTGACTCACTGAATGTAGAAGTTACGACACTTGACAAACAAATACTACAGAATCCATTTTTTTCTAACAACAGATTTGAAATTTGCCATATCTTTCGCACCACTGACAAACAGTTGTTATCTATTAAAAATAAAAAAAAATTAAGAAACTTCTTAGAGATGAAAAAGACTATGCTAATAATTTAGCTTATCCCCACCCCCCCCATCACAGGAATGGCAATATAATAGAGAGGGGATTGAACCCCATACCAATGTCAACTATCAGGACAATGTTATCACTTTCTTAGACTCATATGGCGAAGATTTTTTAGACGAGGAGTAGTACCCACCCCTCAGACAGTCTGAACGGATTATGAACCAACAAAAAATCGAACAACAACAAGAGAGAGGCCATTACAGTTCATATCAACCTGGGAGGGACAGAATGAACAACAGGAAGGTCAACAGGAATACCTGGAGGAGGAAACAGAGACAATAATCTCTGAATCTGGAAATTCTGATGTTAACTTAATAAGAAATAGTTATTTGCTTCCGCCTTTGAGTGTGAACTTTAATTCTGAGAAGGACTTTAAAGTTTATCATTTTTCGGATTTAACTTTGACTGTGACTATATGTGACTTATTAGCTGAAGGATTTACATTTCTACCGGACCATTCCATTAAGCTAGTACACACTTTAATAGATTTAAAGCAGTATATTAGGAAATTGAACTTGAATATTATGTTTAATAAATTTGAACAAATAAGGGACCCTTTTAAAATCTCTAGCACATACAACTTGCCCATACACCCCACTTTGGCAACATTTGAAGGAGTTTGTGAGATAGACCTTCGTGAACTTAGCAAAAATTGTAGTAAAAGGAAAGCTAATAACAGAACTTGTTGGGATTTGAATTGCAGTGAGGAGTTTAAATTGGATTTCTTGATTCATAATAAAGGGGTTAAAATTATGAAGCCCAATAAGGGGGACCGGTGTTGTTATTATGGAGAAAATGTACTGTAATAACAAGATGCTTGAGATATTAGAGACTGATACATACACTAAAAGCTCTTTGAATGAAATGAATGGGGCCCACAGAAAGATTAAGGGGTTTATGCAAGGTATATTTATTGATGGTTTAATGTCAATTAATGAACTACATTATCATGTGGTTGAATATCCATCCACCCCAGTTATCTTTGGGGTCCCCAAAATTCATAAAGACTTAAGCCAACCACCAATGAGACCAATAGTTGATGCCAGGGGGCTGTATAATGTACCCCCTGGCTAAATATTTAGACAATGAGCTGAGTAAGTTTATTTGGAATGAGCCTAATATATGTATTGACTCATGGGACTTCTTAAGGAAGGTAAACACAATTGAATATAAGGATGAATATTTATTAATTACAATTGATGTAGTTAATCTCTACAGTGTCATTCCACATGATTTGGGTACACAATGGTTTTGTGAATACCTGCAGTCTAAGAACATATCTCAGGATAAAGTTAATTTATATGAAGAAGTACTTGAACTAATATTGAGAAATAATTTCATCTTATTTGAAGGAGAATATTTCTTTCAAAATGAAGGTGTGGCAATGGGCTCCTCTTGTAGGGGTCTTTATGCCAACATTAATATGTTAGAATGGGAGAAACGATATTTAAACCAGTCTCAGTTTTTTCCATACTGTAAAACCTATGTACATTATTTGGACAACATATTCATTTTATGGGAAGGACTGAGGGAGATCACACCCTTCTTAGAATTTATTAATAATACGAGAGACTTTCTGAAGTTTACTCATACTATAAAAGAAAAGGCAATTTCTTATTTAGACATACTACTAATAAAAGATGAGGTTAATAAAAGATTTCTATCCAAGATCTTTCGTAAGGACACATACTCCAATAGTTTCCTTCACTTTAGCAGCTGTCACCCTTTTCAGCAAAAAACAAGCTGTTGTGAAGGGGCAGCTCATCCTGGCAATTCGGATGATTACTTTGTGGGAGACTTTTATTGAAGAATGTGGTTTAATTAAACAAATGTTTATCAAACGTGGATATCCTACTAAATTAGTTAATCAAATAATGGGAGAGGTAAAAATAAAAACAGGTAATGGTAATTTTTCACCAATTTTGAACCCCAGAGGTATAGAGGAGCAAATAAGTGTGGATAGTTTAGATTTAATAGAAACAGAATATAATCTACCTATACAGGAAGATTCCACTTCAACTATTACTGAAATGAACACCCCTAGTCGAACATTACTCTATCAAAGTCATTTTTTAACAACATACAATAGGGATGCACTAATGGTTAAAAGCATTTTAAATAAGAATTGGAATTTAATTAGCAATAACAGGGATATGAGAGACATCTTAGGACATGCACCTATTTGTGTTTATAGAAAAGGACATTCCTTAAAGAATTTTTTTGAACATGATAAATATAAACAAATATAAAGGGCACATGTACAAATGTGGTACATGCAAGTTCTGTAGTAACATCTTAGAAACTGATTTTTTTATAAATCAATGGGATAAAAATAAGGTTCAGAGAGAGATTCTGTTGCACAACTGAAAGAGTGGTATATTGAGCACTCTGCTCTAGCTGCCCCTGTTTTTATGTGGGCAAAACTGAGCGCAAATTGAAAAATAGGATTGGTGAACACCTTAGGAATATACGGGACAACTGTGAATGCAATGCCCTAGCTAAACACATTCCCCCGGATTCATGAAGCTTGCCCCAGGCGCAGGCATAGCGTATGCAGGATAACGCCAAATATGTCCGCCGAGCGATTCAGGTACGAACCAATTCCACGTGCACTACCGGTGTACGCCACATCTGCGCAGCCCTCAGCATAGGTATGCTAATCACGACATGCGCAGTGTCACACCATGAAAATGAAGGCATACAGCGATTCACGAAGTGGTGCAGGCGTAGCGTAAGCCCATGGAAATGTAAACCAAAAAACACGGTTTACATTTTCCCAAACAGAACATTGGAGCTATGGAAGTGGACTAGACTCATGTATTACAAAGTTAACATATGCCAATGGCTAAATACACAGCCAATGGCACAAGAAAAGATGCACAACACCTAAAAAACAACATTTAATGTCATGTCCACAGTAACGCACAGTACAACCGCAGGGCATGTGTGCGCAAACAGGAATACAAAGAAAATATATACAAATGTCATAAAATCGCAATGTAAGACAAATCAGGATTTCACCATAATACACAATGATAGGCATGGTACACCACAAGCAAGGCGCAAGGGTTGCCAAGGGCCCACGACAGTGTTTGGCACAGTAATTATGAATTAGTAGTCAGTGCCATGCAAATGAGGCAGGTAATGCTGAATCGCAAACGTCCCACTGGATGAAGGATGTACCAGACGGTGCAGTGCTATAACATCGAGGAGTGTCTCAGAGGTGATACATGACATCAGCAGAAGGGTGTATCACTGTAGCTGTAAGCACATTGGAGCAATGCAAATCTGGCCTGGCAGCTGCTAAGCAAAGCTGCAGGACAGGGGTGGGGAGGAGGGTCTAGGATCGTTCAGCTGAGAGCAAAAATGGTGCCCGAAAGCGCATGTGCACGGGGATGAAAATGTGCTCGAAATCCGGTATGCGGATGCACGTGCCACGAACAATAGCACAAACAGGAAGGTCAGGTGAAGAAAAGAAGGAAATGCAGAAGTAGGATAATTTGCGTACTACTGAGCAATTAACACCAATCAATTCACGGCAGCCAATCGACGGCAGTAGACAAGCCTGCATGCAGAAACCTGCAAAACAGGATAGGGGAGACATAGGATTGCAAAGACAGGAGGGGAGGAATTGGAATGCAAAGATAGGAGAACTGTCATAGCACAGAAAAGCAAACCCACAGTAGACCGGCAATAGAACACATTACGCAAGATAAGCCAGGTCTAGGAAAGTACAAATGAAAGCAGGCTGCTGGATGCATGCCAGCAAATGGTAGGTGTAACATGCACAAATGTAAAGGGAAGGGCAGGAGGTAATTTACGGCAGCCAAATGTAATGCAACATCAAAGGCAGCACAATAGTGGTTCCGGTAATAAAACACAGAAGATCCCCTGTAGCCACAATCGTACATACACACACTATGACATCATCAGTGTTCACAGCAAAATAGTATAAAGTGTGAAAGCACCCAACACACACCCGTGTATTCCCAAACACTGCACCATAGGTGTAAACAGATGAGGAACTTTTAAAATGTACATGTTGGGAGCTGCCATAGCTGTGATTCATCAGCATGTGTTACAGACCAACGGTGTTGTGGAGGATGATGCTGACAACCATCGTAGGCCTCAGAGGAGGAGAAGAGTGTTCAGACCAAGGGTAACCTACCAGGGGCTACATGATCTGGAGATAGTAGAGCATTACAGGGTGGACAAGGACATCTTACAGCAAATAGTAGAGCTGTGCCGGCCATGCCTGAGAACCAGAAACAACAGAGGGGAACCCATCCCAGTGGACACGAAGGTATGTGTAAGCTTGCGAATACTAGCCACAGGTACCTTTCAAAGGCCAACTGGAGATATAATGGGGATCTCACAGGCATCGGCATCCAGGGTACTACACCAGTGCCTGGATGCCATGTTACCACATGCCAATGAGCAGATATACTTCCCCTGAACTCAGGAGGAGTTGGCCAGCAATATGTGTGACTTCCACCGTATGGCAAACTACCCATAGGTACTGGGTGCAATAGACTGCATGCACATACATATCAAGTCACCACCCGGTGAGCATGGTAGGCGCTACATAAATCGTAAGAGATTCCACTCCATCAACTGCCAGGTCATGTGCAATGCCCAGGGCATTATCATGGATGTGTGTGCTGGCAGCCCTGGAAGCTACCATGACTCCCATATCTGACATGCCTCACAGCTGTATCAGGTATTTGTCAGGGGGGATATCCCACAAGGCCACCTTGTGGGGGATGCTGGCTATGCACTGGAGCCATGGATGATGACCCCCATCAGAAATGCACACACACCAATGCAAGAACACCATAATGAGGCACACGCACAAACCAGAATCATCATAGAGCGTGTGTTTGGGATGCTAAAATCACGGTTCCGGTGCTTGGACACATCTGGTGGAGCCTTGCAGTACTCTCAAGGCACGTGTTGCCCACATTGTCATAGTATGTGCCATGCTACATAATATGATCCTGCGGAAACAGCTGCAGCAGGGTCAAAATGGGGGAGGGCCTCACAGCCCACCGCAATTGCTAAGGCCAACACAGGCACAGAGGGATCCAGACCACGGACACACTGTGCCAGCCCCAGTAGGCAGATGGAGGCATGCCCAATATGCCTACGCCTTGGCAAAGAGGGAATGTATAGCACATACCCTGACAGTGTACGCCCCCATGGACTGACACCCCTCTCCACCTGCACACACAGTAAAATGGATGGCACACAAACACGACCACCTGTAAATTGTGATGTATAGGTGGCCCACTATGGAATCTTACATAGGCAGCCCGCAAACATTGTACACGCAACAGCCATTGGAACATGGAATGTCAACACCTGAACAGTACATGCACCTATCAGCATCTGTCGGTGCTGTGTGTATAGGTTTTCAGGTACATCGGTAGGTACACGCCCGATTGTCAGAGGCAAAACACCAAATGGGGCAAACAGTGTCTCCCGTCATCACAACATCGAGTAAGCAACTGTCGCTTACTGGAGCAGAGGCAATCGCGGGAGCACATGTGTGTAAGCACTGTCCTGCACACACTCAGCAAGGATTCCCCGCTGCGTTAATGAGGAGCTCCACATAATGTAATCATGGATGTTGTGTCAAGGCAGGGGATGTACCCATGACAGGTATTCATCACCCCAGCATGCTGCACCCATGGTCGTATGAAGATGTAGC
This sequence comes from Protopterus annectens, assembly GCF_019279795.1. Classification (NCBI taxonomy): domain Eukaryota; kingdom Metazoa; phylum Chordata; order Ceratodontiformes; family Protopteridae; genus Protopterus; species Protopterus annectens. The sequence goes on from NC_056739.1 coordinate 974,775,699, forward strand.
ACATTATCAGGTGTAGCTCATTGTGATATACATACCCAGTGCTGGAGTACATCCAGTAAACATCACATGGACATACCATTAACTGGACTCATCAATATGTAAACTAATGGAGTTATCCATGTGAGTGCAGTGTGGAGTAACTGCTGTAGTCTACTCCACATACAAAATGACATAATACGTGTACAACCCCCAGATGTCCAAGTGGTATATGCAGTGACCGTCGTGCATGTTCCAGGTCCCACATCCTGCAAGGGATGTAACATAATCCCAACGGCACGGGTAATGCATTCCGGATGCAGGTCATCAGAATATGTGTAGCACACGTTAGCGGGAATATGCGTTGCCCACTGCTGGTAAGCGATGTTTAAATATGACTATACGGATATGCGCGAAACAGGGCTAAGCTTCACCGACCACTGCGCAGATCATGGTCAGTGATGTACAAAACAGGTGAAACCAGCATTAGTCACCCCTGAACAAATAGCGCCTGCTCTGAAGGGTAAAACGACCACTGCCAGGAGTTGAACAGGCAATCATGTATGCAATCGCCCAACACTATTGCTAGCCAAGATGTACGTACGGTATGGTTGCCACATTTCAAATGACTAATGTGGGACATACACCAGATGTCTGCAGGCCGACACATACACCCGGCCAGTACGAAAACCAGAATGTCAGTATTTTGCCTAGATAAAAGCTTATTCTAGTAATGGTCGTAGGTACGTGTTCCATGTCCTGTAACATGTAGGTGGTTCAGATACAGAATAAGTGTTGTATGCAACTATTAGATAAACTATAGGGAATATGTTTGTCCCAAAGTCGCAGGACATTTGCCATGTTCACAAATATTTTGCAGGACACAACTGCACAAAGAGGGACTGTCCCTCGCAAAGTGGGACGGGTCGTAATCCTAACATATGGCAGGTGTGTAATGTGACAGGTACAGACACAAATGTGTGGAGTCCAGGAAACACAGTATACACCGACAAACACACAATGAAAGGTGTAGCGTGCCTGTCACTACCCCTGTCAGAGATATGTGTGTGTGTGTGTGTGTGTGTGTGTGTATATATATATATATATATATATATATATATATATATATATATACATATATATATATATATATATATATATATATATATATATATATATATCTACACATATATAATACAGATAGAAAGGGCGATAGTGTGATATATGTCGATATATAAGGAGTCACTGACATCTGCAAATATATAGATAGGTCAACGACATTCAAAACACCTTGGAGGTACAAATAAATAGGATACCGCCAACTATGGAACGTGTCACACACTGACACGCATAACCAGGAGGCTGAAAGACAGAAAGAACACAGTACTGGAACAGTAGAACCGTGAGCAATATTATGATGATAGTAAGGACATGTAGTCACTGCTGCCAGCGGTGCGGTCCATGTAGGTACCATGTACAACTGTGTTTGTGAGTGATATAGCCTGTGTATGTGTGTGTTGAGGGTGCCATGTGTGTTTCCATGTGACTGTAATGTGTGTGTGTGTGTGTCCACATCGTGTGTCTGTAGGTGCCAACTCGGAGGTAGATGATTACGGTAGGTGCAGGTATAGCTAGCTGTAGGCATATGGTAAACACCTGTCCTACATTGGGAGGGACAGCCCCTCCATGGGCAGGTGTGTCCTGACATGAAACATTACAAAAGGCAACTGTCTGAGAGTGTAGGACATTAGTATGTCCCAAATATTATGCAATAATTGCAGGAAATAATCGTGCCTGTATGTAAGAAACGGAAATGTTACATGCAAAATGATAAGTAGGCAAAGTCCAAGAACAATAGGTATGTAATGAGGATAAAAGTATGTGCTATCCTGTGTACTGACCGTGGCTATATGTCAGCCTGTAAACACCACTGTGTGACCCGCAAGTGTCCAACTATGGCCATATGAAAAAGTGGCAAGCCATGCCACAGAGGGTCTGACACCAACACCACTGCAATGACTGCAAATATCTGGGACAGACATACACAGGATAGCTGTCATTTAGAAATATCCCTGCACATATCGCTGCACATCTGGAGGTATGGAAGTATCAACCTCACCTGCATACCATATAGAAACCAATTAACAACGGCCCAATGTAAAATCCCGTAACAGAAGTCTACTAAGTGATAGCTCTTTAATTAGGGAAGGAGCCCACACATATATATATGGACTATGTAGAAATGCAAGCCCCACAAAACAGTATATGCTAAGTACACCCGCCTACATCCCCCACACTGGAAACAATAGCAATACAGACCGTAATCACAGCACAAACATCCAGTTAGTCAATTACATCTGCTGAACCATTAACATACCTTGTGAGAGACACATTTAAAGGCGCCATGCAAAATTGTATCCATTGTATAATGGAACAAACAGCGATGTTACAGGTGTTGTTTGCAATAGTCCGTTATCAGACGGGTGCAATGACAGGTACAGTCACATGTAGAACCACATACTCAAGCCGTCACACACAATCCACTGGGGACATGACTCCAAACTACACTTGGCTCTTCACATAGCAGTTGCAATTACACACAACAAAACACAATACAGGCCGTCTCCCTGAAGTTAGGGCAAATGGCCAATGCCCAAGTGGAGAATTCAATTATACCCCACTGTTGCCACGTAATTGGTGAATGGAGTAGCTGCACAGCTGATGTGCACGTAATTAGTCACACAGGAACACCAATTGGAGGCAGTAAACCACATGTTGCAGGTATCGACGTATATAGGGATGACTTGCCAGATATGCAAACCGTATGCTCATACCGTAAAACAGTTTAAAGAGTGATACAGAAGAGTGAGATAGAGACGAAATACCGGAATGATATCAAGGTATGTAGAACACTCGGTATGTAACTGTATGTATAGCATGTTCTGTATTAACTATGTCAGTGTATGTATAGCCTGGTTTGCATTAATTAAAAGTTTCCGCAATGCATAAAGTGGGAAATGGTATTTATGTAGTGATGTCTTGCTGATCATACTAACGCTTGTAGAAGTTGCGCATCCAGCAGTGGGCCACAAGGTAAACAGCACAGACACCACAAGGGATGCAACATGAGGGCTTTAAACAGAACAATGCCATACGACCTGTCATCAGTGGCAGGGTATGTCCAACAAGTACATGCCATAGCAGGGGATAGTATATGTTGATATACTGTAACAGTACACATGTGTATGGGCATATAACGACAATGACATGTCTAAGGCGGTCCCGCTGTGCAAGTATGCTTTGCATTATGGGATACCATGTAAAATATGTGTAATGTATAGTATAGTAGATTGATATGTCAGATATGCTACACAGGAGAACAGGCATATTATGCATACCAAAGGTATCGTATAGTGATGTGAGTAGCATTATTTAATTAATTTATTTATAAACAGTTATGATGAAATAAATAATGTAATCTACTCTGTTCATTTGCAAAGGACGCAAACATTTCTCCCATACTAGAATAGCAGAAGAGATGTGACAGATGAACAAGAACATGATTGGCGTGTACAATAACAGGATACATATGGCCTGTAGTCACGGGACATTGTAATAGTGTGATAGCTAATCTAAATGGAAGGGCTACACCAGTAACCATACACAAAGTACATGTAATAGCTTCACAGGTTCATAGTGGGGTACCATGCAGTCTGGCAAGTCTATGTGTAACAACAACTACAGTGTTCACACCAGTGGCACCTCTCTAGGGTAGTGTCCTGTGAACAGAAGAGCCATGTGTAACCTGCACCTCTACACAGTACAGCCACTGCAGTGATCCATGGCGTACATATGTCCACCATCCACCAAGTGAGGTATCACATGAACAGTGCTACTGAGTGTCCCTGTGTGATGTACATAGGAATCTTGTTCGAAAGAATGGTGAGTGTCCGGTCTGGGAATGCAACCCCCAGGCACAACCCACACATTGTTGCGTGTGTGCACATATCCATGAGCATGATGCTCACAGTGGCTATTGTTTATGTCGCGTATGCGGAGTATATCCATTAACATAGTTGCAGACATGGGCCCTGTCTTTGCAGCAGAGGTCACCCCTGAGTATGTAGTCTGCAAATGTGTACAGACGTGGTGTCTGTACTTCAGCCGTACACTTTAACTGTCGTAGCTCAATAAATGTCATGGCGTGTTAATACTGTGTTATGTAAAGCTGTAGCTGTTGTGTAAGGTACACCCTAAGTGGGGTGTTGTACCCTTGAATGTGTGTATAAGTCAGGTGTTCAGAGGTACAATGGGTGCCTATGTACCAGCTACACACCCAGTACAGACAAGTGTGGACACGTAGAAGATATCCACGCCACAGTGGCAATGTGGTAATCACAGGAGTGTGTGCAACATATGTGTGTAGTACAAACACATACAATGCGACATGTATGTAGGGGACTAACACCTATGTGATAACCAGTGGGTGGATGGTGTACTGCAAAGGTGATGTTTATACCTAGTGTCATGCAGGTTGAGGCCATGATGTTCATATCAGGTATCCGTCACAGTGACACCCGTATGGATGGGGTCAGTATCAGCTGGTGGATCAACAACAGTGCTTGGTATGCAGTGGTCTGTAAAGCTAGGCAGGGAAGGTCCCTCTGTGGTAGCCTGTACCTCAGGGAAGCATATACCGAACATGAGGGCCCCATGACTGAGGACTGTGGTATGCCAAGTGTAACTGAAATGCAGTATGTGATATGGTATGCTACCCTCAGTGTGTGTGTGTCCCGTCCATTAGCCACTTTGCATAACATCCTGAGACATATGTTTGATGTGCAGGTGGATGTGTATGTTGTCAATACCAGAATGGAGAACAGTGCTGAAAGGCAGCGAGAGGACGATGTAGGCTGTGTGGACCCCCGTGTCATCATCAACTACTCTGGTCACTGTATGAAAGGAGTTCAACAGGTGTAGGAGGCATGCTGTGGCCCCAACAAGACCAACCCGGCTGGCATCAAAGGACGGGAGCACAACAAAGTCTCGAATGATGTCCATTATGATGTGTCCTATAGCCATGCAGAACAGTCCAGTCAGGTGTGTAGGGCAATAGTCCCAGTCGTGCATTGTGGTGCCACCTGTGTGGAGTGTAACTGTCGCTGTGTGCCAGTCAGGGGCCACAATGTCTGGTACAAGGCTATTACTGAATATGGTGTCCCAGTGGGGAGACATGTTGTTCAGAGGTTTGTAGACATCACAGCCTGGAATTTTGTAGGGTGACAAGGGGCCAGTGTCCCAGGACATATAGAGTGCAGGTCAGTACTGTGTAGGTGTGACCGCAGGGACACCACAATGTTCCTGCAAGGAATGTGGCCCCGTAGGGAGTAAGAGGGTGTAATGTTAGCATTGAAGCCATCAGACAGCATGTTGCCAACATCACCTGTTTCTGTCATGTTCCAGAGTGACAGTTGTATGTGTGAGCAGATGTGGGTATTGCCAATGACTACTGACATACCACCATAATGCCTTGTGGTACATCCCGGAATGTGTTGCAGTAATGTGTACGTAGCTAGTTATGGAGTATATGATGAGGGATCCCGTGGCCCTACTGAGGCTGACCAGTGAGTTACCCCACCCATGGGAATGTACACCACTGTGCAACAGCCCCCACCTGTTGTTGTAAAGTATGTCCATGGAACTGCACCCCCAGAGTGGTGTCTGTTATCTGGTGTGTACCATCATAGCTCTGTGTGGAATAGCATGATCCATTTTGTTGTGTACGTGCTAATGAAGTGCACTGGGGTATGTCTCAGCATTTGTATGTGCATTGTCCACCTGCACGTGTGTCATGACGTCAGCTACCGCTGTCATAAGACATCTGTAGTAGGTGTTGTACTCTTGTACTGTGTACGCTGTGAAGTGTGTGGTGCCGGTATGTGGCTAACAAGGGTGAGTAGCATATGTTCGGATTCTACCAATGAGGGGATAATCCCAGGTGTGGAACAGAAGTCACATGTTGGTAGTGTCCATGTCAAGAATACTGTTGGTCTTGGAGGTGGTGTGTATGGGTCGATCCAGCCGAGCGGTGGTTATGACTCACGGACAGCGTACGCCTAATGTGTCAGTACATGTGTGGCTATCACAGTTAAGTGTGGGTTACTGTCAGTCTCACATCAGTAGCAGCAGTATGAGCCCAACTGTCCAGTACACCATGAAATGAGGTCTGGTAACCGTGGGGTATGTTGAATCCGCAGCTTGTAACACTGTGTATAGCAGTTCCGGACACAGTTATTTGCATGTGGAGCACCTGTGATGCATTGTGCTAAGTAACCAGCCGGGATGTGTGTACAACATAGTGGAATATGGGGACACCTCAGCCGTGGGTGTGCCAGTCCAGGTACGTGCCTGAGAGGTATGGTCTGTCTATAACCAGTCATTGCAGGTCCCAGTCACTGCAGAGATATTGAAGTGGTGCAGTATCAGGTGTGCCTTGCCTGTGTCCGTCACAGAGGATTATGTCAAGCATTGTGTTACATGACCACATGTTTCGCTAGCCAGTTCCCATTCTGGTGGTGGCTGTTATTGGACACTGTGCAAGACAGGCAGTATAAAAGCAGCAAGAGTCCAACATGTGATCCGTACTCCCAGGGCTGACAGGTGCAGGTCAACTGTGCCAAAGCATCATGTTGTTTGACCAGGTCTGTCAAAGTGGACAGGTACCAGACACCTGTGGAATGACAGCAGAAGCATGGGCAACTGTTGGAGTGACACAGTCAGTCATTGTACAGTGGTAACAGGTCCGGATGACTGCAAAATGCTCCCCAGGGCTTGGACCACACCATCAGGGCTACAAGACTGGTGGGCTATTGCATGTCCCTGCACACGTAGTCTGTGCCCTGAGATACAACTTCAGTCACACTAACATGGAAAATGACAGTCACATTGTACCTGCTGAGGTGTGGCATGGGTACATAGGTTATGTTGCAGAACCAGTTACCCAACAGCAGGATGTAAGTGACTATTGCCTTGTGTAGCCTGCTGAGTGGAACAGCAGTGTGACCGCCAACAGAGTCACCTATGACAGGTGTGTTGTGTATGTTATGACACCCTATTGGCTGTATGTGATGGGCACACGTGTCTGTGGGCTATAGGTTGGTGTGGTTGTGTTTGGTGATGTGAGCTGCCATTGGTGCCTACACAGAGTATGGAGGGGTACTGCACAAGGTGACTCCGTATGTGTGGCCTGTGGTGGGGATCATGTGGGACTATGTGATGAGTGGGGTGTGTTGCAAATGTTACACATCCCCACATGACTGTCAGGTACAGTCAGGGTTGGTGAGAGTATAACCCCCAGCAGGGCTGCATATGTGCATCCCCCACATGCTGTACTGTTGTATGTTGGTAGGTGTGCATTGACTGTGTACATGAGAATAGCTCTATTGCCACATGTACAACATAGTCATCATATAGACAGGCAATGGCACTTGTACGTGCCAGTTGGACATGCCAGTATATAAATGGTGCGTGCCAGGTGGACATGCTGTATAAACCACCATGTCTCACGAGATATGTGAGTGATGTGTGTACGACAGCTGTTGTACTGTAGGCAAGCTGGAAATGTATGGACAGACAGTGTACCTGTGAGGACTGGTGTGGAATGGGTGCTATACTAAGCAGTAGCTCATAACGTGCCAAGAAGCTCTGAACAAGTGCTGAGCATGCCCATACAATACAGATAGGGTGTTGGATAATATCAACCCACAAGTGTTGACGACAGTCATGATTGGTGGCACCGCATCAGAACACTGGCAGGTATGGTCTGCAAGTCCATGAACCATTATCAATGTAGATGTTAGCAGTACAGATGTACAAGACAGTACGGATGTTTGACTACAAATGCCTTTGTATGTCACAGGAATGTTCTACCAGTGGCCTGTTGACAGACTTACAACTACTAAAGGTGCTACAGTGACATGTGCATATCACACCAGTGTCAGCTACAGTAAACCAGGGTTAATGTGTTGTACCCCACCCTCATTGTAGCCCATACCACACAGACAAATGTCAGCCATCTGTGTATATGAGGATGTGAATGGCCATGACCTATGGGCAATAGTTGTCAGAGTGTTGTGAACAACATACAGAATGGGCTGTGTGTGTGAGGTATGTGACATATGTACATATTCTGGTGGATGATATCAGCAATGTCACCGCTAGGGGAATATCCCTGTACCCATTAAGTACCACCTAGGCTGTGGTCAACATTATGGACACTGTGTTAGGGATGGTGTTGTGCAGTACACTTCCTTGAGCTGGAGACGTCTCCATGGCCCTTTAGGTAGTCATCCAAGGTACCCATGACATGACAGGGTGGCATCCATGAGCACGGAGATCATTGGACAGGCATACACAACACCCATTTGACCAATATTGGAACACATATCACCTTTCAGGGGTAGGGGCCATGTGTGGATGGCCAATACCAGCCTCCACAATACTCACCTCCAGTATGCAGCATGCTATGCACCTTGCATACAGACATATTCCACACTATGCTGTTGGACATGCTACATGTCCATAGCCTGATCTGAAAGACATACATCATGGGCAACTACCGTCCTACGACTAGGATGGCCACATGCTGGACAGATCCCTGTGCCATACCTGTGACATACTCCGGCCATACCATGCAGCCCTGTCCACATAGCTGCACATATCATCCCTGTCATACATGGTGTGATGGCCGAATGGTAGATGTAGTATCAACTGTCTGGATCAGTAATGTGTCACTGATGCCCCTCCCTGTGGCGTAATGGGTGTCAGATACAGCTAGTAAACCCAGCCCGTACATGCTATAGCCGATAACCTTACCTGCGAATGACGTCCAACTAGCCATTGTCCCATGTCTATCACATGTGCAACACAGGCGATCCGTGGCAGGATGTTGAACAGATGTACAGTGCAGTGTAGATGTCTATGGCAAAACAGATGCATGTACAGGTTTTCATGCGTACTTGGTGCATTGTCACTGCCCAAGTCCATTAAGGCTGTGTCTGTGTTGATATGTGACATATACACAGCATCAAGGTCAACAGAATTACCATGGACACATCCGGGCATGTGCAGATAGGTAAGAACACCAGTGCAGGCAAACTGACATGCCCACATGAAGACAGCAGTCACATGCAGTATGAACACTGTAATGAGGTGACACACATATATGGAGATGATATCCAATGCATAATGGGTGTTACATGTGTGAGACACATACATGCCAGTCGTGTTAGTGTCATGATGATTTGCAAAGATAACTGTGCAGATGTACTAGAAATGTATGTGCAGCAGTATCACTGTACATGTCTGAAAATGTGACCTGTCACCTTCATCATGTCTTACAGATAATGCCTCGTACACGCCTACCAGCATACAGCCAACAGGAGGAGGATGTCCTAATCCCGTACCTCCATGAGAACTATGAGGTGTTATTTAGCCATGTGCCACAGCATGCACAGCAGCAGGACGATCTGTGGCAGGATCTTCGCAGGAGGGTCAACGAGGTGGGTGGCCACAACCGCACCTACCAGCAGGTGCGCAGACACTGCATGGACTTGATACGTCATGCAAAACAGCATGCCACTGCAATCGCCGGGGAACAAGGTGGAACAGGTGGTGGGCCACCAACCCAGCCTCCACTCACACACACAGAGGAGCTACTGGTCAGTCTGGGGACACCCTCGGAACAGCTCCCACAAACACTAGCTGCCATCGTGGAGGTGGGTGTCTCCCAACCAATGAGCCTGGAGTTGCCTGGTAAGTCAGTACTGAACATATGGCCAGTATATCCCACGTATGTGCATGTGTCACTGTACATCATGTAATGTAACAACATATGCAAGGTATGTGGACACACATGCTGCATACTACAGTATGCTACCCTGTGTATGCACCATACCTCTGAACTGTACAGGAATTTGCAGAATGTTCAGATGTCTGCCTCATATTGTCGGTGTGCTCCCCTTAATATCTGTCCCTTTCTGGCAAATAGCTGAGGATTGGAGTCATTAAATTATGACAAACATCTGTGTTTACGACTGCACATTCCTTGTAAAAAAACATGTGCATGCAAACCTATTATTCTAGCAACTTTCTAAGTTGTAAGTGCAATATTTAACATCTGCCCCTATTTGTCCCCCATCATAGTAGGCTTTGTCCAGATTTATTGTTCTAAGAGGTTGAGAGGTATGGTATGCACACATGTGCTTACTATATGCTATTGTACAGGCGAATGTGTTAACTTGCACAGTGCTGTCATACAGTCATGGATAATGTAGATACTGCTGTGTCACCCCTTTACAGGTACCTCTGGTGTGCCGCACAGACAAGAGTCTGTTGCAGGTGAGACTGTCATCGGTATCAGGCATGTCAAAGCATAGATCTATTCACCATGTGGCCAATTAATACTTGTACACATGATGTTCATTCCAGACATGATATACAGGTCGCATCACCCATTATCCACACAGGCCACCCATGTGCAATATATACAAATGAAATGACACACAGACATGAAACCACAGTATTTGTCATTGCTACATGTGTGTCCAGCTGTGCATACAACGGTGGTGGTGCTCTACAATGGAGGCATATGTACTATACAGTAGAACAAAACGTGTGGTACACAAAACAGTACCACACAGTGAGCAGTGATATGGGCAGCCCACAGGCATCACCATTGTGTTATATGCCCCTGCAATGGGTTCACACATTGTGATGTGCCATCTGACATGTCTCAGACATGTAGTGTTTTGGTTGCAATATTGTCACACTTTCCTATAACCCATACCCCACATACCACACATACACCTGTTGTCTGCATAACCCTGTGGATGGTGACATATCTGACATCTATGGGTGTATGTCATATGGGACAACACAGACATGTGTGATAGATGGCCATCACACACATATGACCAACACATGTGCAGACATGGCCATGGGGGATGGCCAGAGACACGTAGCCACACAGTAGATGTGATGTGGATACACCCTGTCTCACTTTGTCCACACATGGTCCAATTACAGCCCTACTAGACCGATTGTACAGGTGATGTGGTACGCTGCACATCTTAAATGCCTGTGTACAGCTAGTGGAGGTGTCACTGACATCTACCTCATAAGATGTGTTGAACATGACACCTGTGTCATAGCATGACAGTAGTCACATTTACAGCTTCCACTGACAGTGACACCAGGCCACAGATACTGTACATTTCCCTTGCTGCTGTAGGACATCACTGTTAGCTGTGCACCTTGTGTGTGTGGTACATCAATGTCATGTGTGAAATGGTGACATGACAGGTACGCTATGTGTGGACATGGTTGCCAGGCAGCTAACACTCTGTAGTTATCGTGCAGGGAGGTCATCTGTATGTCCTCCAGTGACCTGTCACATGACACAACATGGTTTGGTGTGGTGTGTATACACCTCAGCATTGTGGGTCACAATCCACAGGTATGTCATGGGTATGCATGCAGTTCTGGATATGCAATGTGTACATATTATGCACTGTTCAGCAATATAGATGCCTCATGATGCCATGCAATGGCACAGTGTCTGTACTTCACACTGTACAGCAATGTAGATGGCTCATAGTCCCCTACCATGCCCATGCACATTTGCTCAACATGCATTCTATCTGTAGGGCATACGGACAACACCGCAATGTGATACCCAGTACAACGCTGTACATGTGTCAGGACACCATTGTGCCAGACACGTATGCATGTTAATGCACACGTCAGCAGATTACATGTCAAGGTCATGTCAGCCATGTGTACTGTTATCCTGTTCTGGTCCACATGGTGTATCATGGGGATGCATGCATACTACCATGATCGTGTGAATTGCATGGATAATGATATGACACCTGCTTGCTGTAGTGTGCATTCCAGGGGGTATGCTTACAAACACTATTGATGTCTGAGCCACATGCTGTCAGCTGCATCACAAGCATGCTGCATGCCATCTGTCATATCACATGCATGGTGTGTCAGTGTGTGTGTGTCAGTGTGTGTGTGTCAGTGCGTATGTATGTTAGTGCGTGTGTGTGTCAGTGTGTGTCTATTGTAATTTAGAGTCTTTATTTGCATTCAAAGGTGATGTAGGTGCGTTACCCTCCTGCAGTCCATCTGATGTTAGTGTCCTCACAGATGCTAGCAGTGATGAACATATGCATGAGGTACAGGCAGGTTTGTCAAGGGCTGAATCTGTGCCAACAGTTGCCATCCCAGCTATGTCCCCCTCTTCCCCGCACACAGTTCAGCTGCCAACACATACCGCATCACCAGTGGCCATAGAAGAAGGACAGTCAGCGTCTGTTAGCGTTGAACAGGAACGTGTGGTGGCTACAGAAGGTGTGTCTCCACACCATGGTGTCAGTGTACTGACTGCAGATGTGCCACAAAGGCATGTGGCCAATGCTGCTCGTAGGAGGACCTCTGGCAGACATGCACCTGCAGGACATAGCGCAGCAGCTGGAATCACCAGACGCATATTCCAGACTGTAATGGCGGCACAGGCATGTGCCGAACGGCAGAACAGAGAAGGGCAGAGGCTGCAGAGGGCTGCTATCCGTACCCTAAACAACAACATCCAGGCATTGGCAGGTGCTCAACAGCAGATTGTTGATGTTCTGGGCAGGCGATTGGGTGACATGGTCAGAATCCTTGATTGTGGCATGGCAATCTGCGAGTGTGAGCTGTCTGTGCTGGAACATCTGGTAGGGGTGAGGCATAGGCCACGTGGACGTAGGCCTGCTACACCACCTAGTGCAGGTCAATGTGAGCGTGCCACCTGACATGGCTGCTCCAATAGTGCCGGTAGCAGTAGCAGTGCAGCTGGTGCTGCGCTGTCCACACCAGGACACAGCAGGCCATGTGGAGTTGGCCCTGGACATTCCTAGTGTGGACACGGTTCCAGTGGCCATGTATCGTCGGACAGTAGCCATTCTGTACCTCCACCTGGTAGTGCCCGTGCAACCCCTGGCAGGCACAGGACACGTGGCTGTGGCCGGACACAGTGAGCTGTACAACCTGGTCTGTACAATCTGGAGCTGTCATTAATACCCTTGTGTAGGCCTCACAAATGACAGAACTGTGTGCACACATACACACACACAGCAAACACAACCGTAGGGCTCCACAACACCCACATGCATACTGAACAGACATGTCCAATTAAATCACTGGCCCTTACCCACACACATGATATCACCCAGTGGTGCAGCCTATGCCCGTGGCAAACATTATCACCCTGTGCATATGATGAAGCCTGTGCTGCATCCCTGTCATCCACACCATCGGTGCAGGGATATGCTCAAATGGTCTGATGCACAGGGTGAACAGAATAGTGAGAGGTTTATCTTACATTACTTGTGTATGCATAGTGAGGGAAGTGTATGTTGCATTGGTTGTGTGTGAATAGTGAGAGATGTGTATATGACATCAGTTGTGTTCTGTCGATATGCACCAGACATACCATGTAGTACAGGTGCAGCATGCATTGTGATATGTTCACAGTATGTGTCTCGGTTTCAACAGTAACAGCATGTTGTTAATGATGCCTTGGTTCCCTCCTATGGTGTACTGGCATGTGCCTACAGGTAGCAGTGTTTGCAGTCCCCCATGTGTAACTGCAGAGTACTAACAGGCACGTATGGCAATATCAACATGCTAAACGTACCCTCAACCTGACTGTTGGACAGTCTAACATGACACAGATGTCCGCACATATACTGCACCTGAAGCATGTGGTCAGTTGAACAGGCTACAGCGGCCAGAAACGTGGCATACATACCAGGAAGCATTACAGGTATGCTGACATGGTGCAGGGGTTGTACACAGTGGTCTGGCCAATGATGACGTTAGAGGCCACTTGATAGCATGAGGCCACACTGTGTAGCAGTAATACCCTGTCACATTACAGGAACATGCCCACATTCACGGGGTCTTCAACACTATAATGCACACCCCGTAGTGTTGAGGTGAGGACCCTTGCCTATGTGGTCATCACCCTCACAGTATTTTGCACCCACATGACGTGACACAGAGAAGGAACATGCACAGGTAATTACCATAAAGGGTATGTATACTGCACAGGTAGCCAGTACGGCTGGGACCAATGGCGTCAACAGGGTAGTAGACTGCATCACCATGAGGGGTTAGTGATCCTGTTTTCACTGTATGGTAGCATACACCCTCACACCAAGCACCAGACAGCCATACATACATACATACAAACACACACTGTGGTGACCACAAATGTGTATATGGATAGCCGATGTGTGTGATGCAGCACACCTGCCGACGTCATGCTTTCCACACTGCAGTATGCACAGATCTCTACAACAATGTACAGGGGTGTGTAACAATTGGGACAGAATCCCCACCATATGTGGCATATGTGGTCACACAAGCGGACACACATGGCAGTGCTGGGAATGATACACCTGCCATATGATGAGACGTTTGACAGACATGCAGCGGTATTGTCCGCATTATGTGTGCCAATGCTATGTCTGGCAATTGTGCTGCTATATGCACACGGGAGGATGTAAGTGTTACAGGTGTCATGTGATGTACAGTCGGTAACACCTGATCGCTGTGTAAGTGTTATGTCATCACCGTCAAGTAACAGTGACATAGCATACTGTTTGCACATGACATGGTAGGATGGCGTGTGACACACCTGTAAGCCATCCCTGGCAAACATCCATCTACACAGGTGGATCACCACTTTATGTACACACATCCCTCCATACGTGATGTACAACCAACCGTACTGTCAGTATGTCACCATATACAGGTGTCAATGATGGGATTGCATTGTGACTGCATGTTGTAGTTAGGCACAGATGAGTTACGGACATCAGCCACTGCACATGCATGGTTGCTGCATGCACAGTACAGATTGTACAAGTGTGTTGGTCCTACATGCGTCTCCTGTAGTCATGTTTGTATGCATTGCTATTGGTGGACATGTGTGTTGACATACATAACACATGGACTGTGGTATGATATCACGGGTGTCATGAGCGACTAGTACAGGGGAATGTGTCCTCGGTCAACATTGCTACCTCCTGTACTGTGAGCATTCAACAGACATGTATCCACCTTCCATTTGCATGTGTATGATTGCTTAAGCCACTTTTCTGCATGGGGGACAGCAAAAGCTATGCTATGTACATATGTGTTGTGTGTGTGGTCCATGCACACATCCACTGCAATCACATGTATGACATATCCAAATATGTGTGTTTGTTGGTGTACAACAACACCCATCTGTCACAGCTGTGTAAGACCCAGGGCCCCTGGTATGTCTTGAGCTGACCTGGTCATGTATAGTGGTATCATTGCAATGCATAACACCTGTTGGAACCCTGTCGGTACATGTGTACTCTGCACAGTTGCTGTAGACCTCTGTACAGTCCACTGGTCATGTGTCACATGGTGTTGTTGTAATGTATGGCTGTGTATTGCTGCACCAATGACATGGTGATGTCTTGAGGGCTACAGTGTAGACTGTGGTGTGTATGTCTGTGATCTGCACCTGTGACAGCTGTGATGGCACCTGAGTGTGTACTGGTCACTGCATGTGAGTGTCCGCCCTGTGCGTGGGGACAGTTATACCTTACTGTGCCCTTCCATATTTAGACTCCATCTGCATGCAAGACGGCCCTTTGCAACTGCTAAGTGTGTGAGCATGCCCAGTATGCTGTTGTGTAGATGGACACACAGGACAGTCCAAACTGAGCCCTTGCATGTTTAGACTCTGTCTGCATGCAAGACGGCCCTTTGCCACTGCTAAGTGTGTGAGCATGCCCAGTATGCCGTTGTGTAGATCGACACACAGTATTACTAAGCATGTGGCCATGGCCAGTGACACCTTGTGTCGGTGATGTCCCTCTGTGCATGGGCATGGCTGTTGACATCCTGTATAGCGATGGTGGTCATCCAGGCAACAGATGTCCATTTTCAACGTCACAATGGATGCCTACTGTGTACACACTGGCCAACTATCTTGAAGGGTGTACTCTCTGTGGTGCATCCCGTGTCTATGTATTGTTGTTGTAGTGCTCCGTAAATCTTTAGTTGCCCCGATCACACCACTGTCTTGTGTTTGTCTACGTCTACTGTGGGACAGTAATATGTCTGTATGCTTTCAGACTGATCACTCTCTATACAATCCCTGTCGGCGTCCTTGTCTTTGCGGATGATGACACACGCCTAGAAGTATACCACTGGGAGTGCTGTGTTCAGTAATCTTGGTAGTGCGTTCTGTAAATGTGTCATGCTGTAGTGTGATAGGGTAGGTAGGTAGGTATATGTTCGACTCCCAGCCCTGCCAAGTGTGTGTGTGTGTGTGTGTGTGTGTGTGTGTGTGCGCATGCTTCCATCTGCCTGGGGACTCAGTCATGCTTTTAGACGCCTTACACCACAGATATTTCCTACCGGCGTATTTCCCTTTGCGGATGATGACACGCATCTAGAAGTATGCCTCTGGGACTGCTGTGTTCAGTAATCTCAGTAGTGCGCTCTGTAAATGCATCATGCTGTAGTGTGATAGGGTAGGTAGGTGTATGTTAGACTCCCAGCCCTGCCAAGTGTGTGTGTGTGTGTGTGTGTGTGTGTGTGTGTGTGTGTGTGTGTGTGTGCGCGCGCATGCTTCCATCCGCCTAGGGACTCAGTCATGCTTTTAGACACCTCACACCACAGATATTTCCTACCGGCGTCTTTGCCTTTGCGGATGATGACACGCGCCTAGAAGTATGCCTCTGGGACTGCTGTGTTCAGTAATCTTGGTAGCGCGTTCTGTAAATGCGTCATGCTGTAGTGTGATAGGGTAGGTAGGTGTATGTTCGACTCCCAGCCCTGCCAAGAGTGTGTGTGTGTGTGTGTGTGTGTGTGCGCGCATGCTTCCATCCGCCTGGGAACTCAGTCATGCTTTTAGATGCCTCACACCACAGATATTTCCTACTGGCGTCTTTGCCTTTGCAGATGATGACACGCGCCTAGAAGTATGCCTCTGGGACTGCTATGTTCAGTAATCTTGGTAGTGTGTTCTGTAAATGTGTCATGCTGTAGTGTGCTAGGGTAGGTAGGTGTATGTTCGACTCCCAGCCCTGCCAGGTGTGTGTGTGTGTGTGTGTGTGTGTGTGTGTGTGTGTGTGTGTGTGTGTGTGTGTGTGTGCGCGCATGCTTCCATCCGCCTGGGGACTCAGTCATGCTTTTAGACGCCTCACACCACAGATATTTCCTACCGGCGTCTTTGCCTTTGCGGATGATGATACGTGCCTAGAAGTATGCCTCTGGGACTGCTGTGTTCAGTAATCTCGGTATCGCGTTCTGTAAATGCGTCATGCTGTAGTGTGATAGGGTAGGTAGGTGTATGTTCAACTCCCAGCCCTGCCAAGTGTGTGTGTGTGTGTGTGTGTGTGTGTGTGTGTGTGTGTGTGTGTGTGTGTGTGTGTGTGTGTGTGTGTGTGTGTGTGCATGTGCGTGCATGCTTCCATCTGCCTGGGGACTCAGTCATGCTTTTAGATGCCTCACACAACAGATATTTCCTACCGGCATCTTTGCCTTTGCGGTTGATGACACGCGCCTAGAAGTATGCCTCTGGGACTGCTGTGTTCAGTAATCTCAGTAGCGCGTTCTGTAAATATGTCATGCTGTAGTGTGATAGGGTAGGTAGGTGTATGTTCAACTCCCAGCCCTGCCAAGTGTGTGTGTGTGTGTGTGTGTGTGTGTGTGTGTGTGTGTGTGTGTGTGTGTGTGTGTGCGAGCGCATGCTTCCATCCGCCTGGGGACTCAGTCATGCTTTTAGACACCTCACACCACAGATATTTCCTACTGGCGTCTTTGCCTTTGCGGATGATGACACGCACCTAGAAGTATGCCTCTGGGACTGCTGTGTTCAGTTATCTCGGTAGCGCATTCTGTAAATGTGTCATGCTGTATTGTGATAGGGTAGGTAGGTGTATGTTCACCTCCCAGCCCTGCCAAGTGTGTGTGTGTGTGTGTTTCCAGCTGCATGACAACAGTACATTGCTTTGACAGTATTCACTCTCCATAACATCCGTGCGGCGTCTTTGCCTTTGATGCCTCTGTCTGCAGGATAGACGTATGCCTGTATGAATGCTGTGATCTACTAATCACGGTAGTGCGTTCTGTTACTGTGTAATGCTGTTGTGTGGTACAGTGGTTATGTCTGTGTTCTGCTCCCAACCCTGTGAAGTCTGTTGTGTATGTGTGTGTGTATGGATATATCTATCTACATATATATATATATATATATATATATATATATATATATATATATATATATATATATATATATTGTACATAGATATGTATGTTGAGATTATCGCTCTTGAATGTGCTGCATTATCTGTACGTGATCACCTTGGATGTATGTACATCTGCTATGGCTCTGTGATAGTGCACATACTGTGTGCTGTAGTGATCCTGGGTTATACTTGTGTAGTCACCAGTTATTGTGTTGTTGGATATTACAAGGGGCATTGTTAACAATGTTAGTACAGCACCATTGAATGGTCGTGTGCACATCTCGGCAACAGTCAGCAGTGGTTATTACTTTGGAGGGTGAGTATGGCTCATATATGTATGTATTAACTGACAATACTATGCAACTCAGGTTAACATTACTGACTCACGTTTATCCACAGGTTGTTGTACACATCCCAGGACTGTATGTGTATACATTGACAGGTGCAGGACTGGGTTAGTGTTGGATGCATGGAGGGGTGTCCATGGCCAGTAATGGCGATCTGTACAGCCTGGCAGGTACGGTCTGTGACTGTCCCACAACCTCCTGTATATGGCTGACACATGCTGTACCTGTGTATATGCAGACACACACACTTACCACAAACAGCTAGGGCTATCACATACACACACCCATTGCATCACCATTGGGCCATTCAATAACCATTGCCCCCCCCCACACACACACACACACACACACACACACACACACACGCCTACGTGTAGATTGGATGGCTCAATGACAGCTCTGGAAATGTAACACCACACCCTGTGCATATGATGTCACCTGTGCCACCACCTGTGATGTGGAACATTGATGCAGGATCAGACTAACCTGGTGCTGATGCACACGGTGGCTTTATACCACTGTAGTGATGTTAGTATGTTGTTAACACAAAGTGTGATATCCTTCTAGGTGTATATCAGCAGGCATGATGCATTGCAGCTATAACCATCAATGTAGCATAGTTTACAGCACTGTTAATTCTGATGATGTATTCTCTATCCATGTGCCATTTCACTGATGTGTGTAGTATTTGCAGCATGTGTTTCTGAGTGTGCTGTACGTGTGTGATGTGTGTAGTACACATTTATACATGCTTACAAACGCGTACACTGGCTTACACGACATTACACGGTCTTCAATATTCGTACACTAGCTTACTCGTTCTTCAACGCTCGCACACGGGCTGACACGCACGCACACATGCTTACTTGGGCTTACTGGCATGCACAGGCACGGACACACTGTAGGCACGTTTGCAGGAAACATCGGTGGTATCCATGGTGTACACCGTCAGTCTCCTGACTTTCCCTAGGATAGATCATAACACGCCTCTTACACTGATGAGTACTGACAGCAAACATGTGACACTGCTCCGGTAAGATTACAGTGTTTTATACATACACACTCATGTTGTCACCTATCTTCTACTCTAATAGTCCCCTTATCCTACACTACACTGTAGGGGCTTGGCCCATATGGCATGACATATTGTAATTCACTATCCTCAGCCTCACTTGCATCAGATTGCCTACAAATGCTTGGTTACATCTCTGACAGAGCACTTCCACACATGACAACCAGTACGCAGTAGCCATGTTGTCTCCAGATTGCCATTCATCTGCATAGCGTACTAACATCTAACTAAACCTACATTTTGTATGTATATTATACATATTTGACTTGTTTTGAAGTGCAGAGCGTTCTCGTGCTGCTGCGCTACACTTCCACACCAGAGATCGGGGGAGGACAACTACAGTTTTATTGATATCCAATGGACAATAATGCCACTGGCCTTATATTTGGACATTGGCATGCTTCTCTGACTGCATTCATACTGTATTTGCAGCTGTCATTGCTCCGTTTAGCAATGTGCAGAACGTTACTCGCTTAACATCCGGGTACATTTCTGCACATAACTCTGCTCTTGCACAGACAGCTTACTGTTTCATGTATTACATATTTACATCATTTGCATAGCTTTCACCTACAAATGGGGTATGTTTCAAATCCCAACATTGTCCGTGCAACGTTCGTGTTACGGGCGGTCTTACACACCCCTACAGGAGTTTGCTGAATAGCTTGGCAGACATCTTTCCTTGATCTACTCTCACTCTACTCGTACATGACGGAGGCTTCGTGTATCATGGCCTAGGCTTTGCTGTGTGCTATGTCTATTTGTGGTGTATGCATGGCTGTGGGTATGTTGTGACCTGCTATGTCTGGCATTTCTACAGAGTAGCTCCCACTGTCATCATTTGTAAAGGTGACAGCCCTATAGGTACTTTATATAGACTGCTGTGTCATTTGACATGTCAGCACATACCTGCGGTCAATACTGAACTTCCTACTGCAGCGCTTTTCATACCTTCTGAGTTATCTTGCAGTCGATAATACTGTTTCCTCTGACATGTATCTGTTTCTGATACAGGATATCATTTTCTTACACCAATGCACACAATATATGGCGGCATCACAGGCCAAATGCCATTACATTCCTATTGCAGGACACATCCACCCAGAGGGTTGTATTCCTCACAAAGGCCAACAGGTGCTTATCCACACTTATTATTCTATCATGTACCTTATGTGTTCACCGGTATTTGCGCTTTCTGTCAGTGGCAGAACTCACGTGCGAGTGTGGGGGACTGGACACTGTATTGGGGACACTGCATGACACCCTGAGGGACACATTTCTTTTGATTCTATTAACCTTCCACATTGACTTTCACAGGGCATACGTTGTCATTCACATTTGTCGAGGTACATGCTTTTGACTTGTACATGTTTTGTCATTTGTCCTGATGTCTTTCTTCTCACCTGTCCACCTAGTATCACTAGTTCTGTACATTTATTTAGGACGGGTTACCTTCATACCTCTCACCTGTACACATTATGGGTAAATGTCCTGAGGTTTGACCTATGATTTTGTTACTTTTTTCATAATAATGTGCCTTTCTGGTAAATTACTGGCAAGGCATTAAGGACTGTGAAGTTAGATAATAATGACTGACATTTGTATTTCATGATTAATAACCCTCATAACATTCGTACTCCTGACTACGCCATTATTCTATCAACGTTCTGACTTTGTCTGGGGTATATTTAATATAGTCCGTATTTGTATTTCATGTACTATGCCTTTGTCCAGCTGTCTTATTCTGAAAGGTTGGAAGGTATGATTACCATATTGGTCGTACGCATGTCCATTCATGATAATCGCCTATATGACACTGATATAAGTCCCTACGTCTTCCCCCAATGGTTTACACAATATCCAGTATATGGGTTCAACCTTTTTGGAGAATATAGGCATGTGCTATACCCACACAGGTATATTGGTCACTCCCATGGGGCGGACCTAATAAATCTGTGCCAACCAACACCTAGGCCCATTTCTGCATACCCATGATTCCCATACCTGACACCCCTCCACAGTACTCATTAGACATATTTAATGTGAGCGATAATAAAGTATGAAGACACTTCTAAGCACTCTCCACTCTCCAGATATCAGGTCGTATGTCATACATTCTATTGACCCATGTGTTATTACCCTTGCACCTGCTACTGTTGCATGTACAGCTATATCGTAGTTGCAGCTGTAACTTCTTTGCATCGATGATTATTGTACATACTTAGTACAGGATCAACTTTTGGGGTCCTGCAAAGGACTATATCCATGTTTAAAGTGTAGAACTTGCAGGTCTGTCACACTGTTACTTTCCGGGCAATGGTTTGGAAAGCAGCAGTGTATTCACCTTTCATGCATGTCTGTCTGTCTATCCATAATACCTATACTGTGACCTATTTATGTAAATGTGTTATATCGACAAGGTCATATGTTTGTTGTGTATATATCTATTAATGTATCGTGTGTGTATAGATATATATATATGTACATATATACATATGTCCATATATGTCTGTACATTCCTCATTTCATAAATTTCTTTGGTTTAAGTCTGTGGATATATGTGTATACACAGATATATATATCCATATCATACCTTTCAACTGTACAGATTATCGCAGAATGTACAGATGTTTGCCTCTTATCTTTGGTCCGTCTTTCATAACTTTGTGGCTATCTGGCAAATTAGTGGCATATCATTAAAGACTGACATTGGAAAATAATGACAAGCATTTGAGGTTATGACTTTATACCCTTCAGAGAATCCATGCTAGTGAAACACCTGTTATTCTATCCACTTTCTATGTTTGTTAGGGCAATATTTGGGAATTGTCCCTATTTGTACCAGTTGTTTTCATGGCTTTGTCCGGTTTCTTACTTTACGGGATTAACAGGTATGAGCCATATATATATATATATATATATATATATATATATATATATATATATATATATAACGTGGAGAAAACAGCATTCATTTGCTATGCTGTGAGCAGATTACACACGTGCAGGCGCACTTGCATATCCTTATTGTGGGTTACATATGTTTAATAAATATTTGTGCTTACGTGGCCTTTCCTAATTGTGACTGTAACAGTTACATATCTGTATTCTGGTTTACGGACATATGCGAAACACACGTTCACCTTTACATATTTAAATGTGATTACAGCACAAACGCATTCATTACACTTTAAACTTATATGTGCTGTGGTCGTAGTTCAACCAGGACTGCATTCACATTGGCCGTATGCCGGAACCCACTATTCTATTGGTGTTCTGCCTCATTGATATGCATACCCATAGTACCTAGCTACATCAACATACGCCTCACCGCTTCACTTACAACACAGGCATCCATTCTCCTGCTGGGAAAAACATGGTACTACATATTACACATTCCCTATTGCCCACTGCTGCTGTGGACCCCAGCTGCATAGTTAATCACTCCAAGGATATGCAGAACACCAGGGCTTATAGTCCTGGCACATACAAGTATTTGATTGTCAGGGTGTTCATGTAGTGATCTGGGTTTAGGCTTGTCCGCTTGGTGAACGGAACTTCCCTGGCCAAGTTCAAATGTCAGATGAAGCACATGGACAGGGAGATTCTCCCTATTATGAATTTTTACCTGTGTTTACAGACACAGGTGTTTGTGCACCTGTCAGCAGCTTATTCTGTTGGCAATACATATTATGGGTGGGGTTGTTACAGTCCATACTCCAAGGTGAGGGGTGTTCCCATTCACATTTGACTATTTCCTGTATTCAGTCATACGGGGATTATTATTTTGGACATGAATTGACTACAGGTATGCAGTTGTACATTACACAAATGTGAAAGGTTGTTACTGTAAATATGTATGGAGCGGACCTCTGTAATACGCTGTTGTATAGCAGTAGCTAATCATTAAAGACTGAAGTCGGAATGTGATGACAGACAGTTGGGTTTCAGATTTCATACTCTTCAGGACATTAATGCCAATGTGCAAACTGTTATTCTATCAAATTTCTATGTTTCTAAGAGCTATCTTTACAAATTGTCCCTACTTTTGGGCCTTTGTCTCACTTTTATTCACAGCTCTGTCCAGATATCTTGCTCACACAGGTTGACAGGTATGGTCGATCACGCCTGCACACAGTAAGTGTCCCTCACACTTGATCAGGGTTATCCTCTTTACGTCAGTGTCTTCATCACCCTTATGCCGTTTGCCACTATGCAAATGTGTGCAATATATTCTCCCGCCTATTCATGTCGGGACACGTGCGTCACGGGAAGGTGTTTTATCCTGGGTAGTAGGTTATGCATGACCACTTAGGGCTGGACAGTGTCATGGACCTCTACTGCACATTCTGACTTGTGTCCAGATATCTACAAGATTGGACATCGTGTCTTCATACCCATTCTACTATTTACACAGGTTACTTATCCCATGAGGGGTATCCCAAAAATTTGACAAGACCAAAACAAGACAGATTCCGAAGATTTTTCTGGCTTTACAAAAATGTGCAGGGGGTTTTACATGCAAGGGATACATGGTTTGCAATCCTGAAACTGCCTAGGGTGACACTACCTACTACATATGCGTGGGGTTCACTATGTGTAGCTGTGTCTGCAACGAACCAGTAGGCCAAGTACGGCTGGATTTGGTGGACGTTCTGGTATGGGAGCGGGTTGTGTGATGTGGAGGGGATGCTGGGTAGGCCATTATGCATCCAGGTGTGTTGCATTTGTTATGGCCAGTTCCATCAGGACCAATCTGTGGGTATGTGACGGTGACATATCTATACATTTGTATCGCATATTTCCATATTCATATGTTTGTGAGATTGTGTTATACACTATGGCCTGTCTGCTTGTCTTGCAGCTGTTTCTACATGTGTTTGTGTTTCTTTCAGCTTCACCCGCTGCTCCCTCATACACCTCTGGTTCACCTTTTCTGCATACAACACAGTATCGCCTTGGAGGATTTTAGCATTACCCATCCTCCCCTCACACGCAAATTCCTCATACCCCATAGATCACTGCTTTGGTTGTTGGCCCATGACACGGCCAGAGTAACACATTGAATACCCTACATGTGTCAGGTACCTTTATAGTTGTGTGGACTACCCTGCCATGTTTGCTTTCCACATGCTATACCTCACGCACATAGGTACATGCCCATACTTAACTTTCATTACTTGGTTGGTATACCCGGGTACTACCCATTTGACTGTGTCACATACAAGTTTGGCTTATACCGCTGACTTCTGGATTTTGCCAGCCTGTTGTACTCATTTGTAGGATGGCACCTTTTCCTATGTCCAAGCTATTCCTTACACATATCCAACTGTTGTGGACAATGCCTCCCCACAGTCAACGGTAGGGTTTCCACCTTTTCAATTGACCACAGTGTGACATTTGTGGTGAACACATTACATTTTACAGGCCGACACATATCCATGGTCAGTTCGGCAGCTAGAGCTTACAATTCTTGCCTATATATAAGCTTATTCTTGTAGCATTTTGGTGGCTTATTCTGTTTCTTATGATATTTATGTAATATACGTACAGAGAAACTGTTTAATGCAACTATTACAAAACGTCTAAGGAATAATTATGTCCTATAATCTCTGGACATTTGCCATTTTTACAAGTTTGTGTCAGGACACATCTGCCCACAGAGGGACTGTCGCTCGCAAACTGGGACAGGTGGTAATCTTAGTCGACGGTACGGATCATACTGTTCCTTTCGGCCTACATGTGTCCTTATTGTTGTAGCTGTTTATATGCTCCTTCTGTTTCGTTTACGTGCATATTCTATTTCCTATCACATTTGGTATGTGAAATACGGACATACCTTTTGTATGTGACTATTACATGCCTTGTGGGATATGATTCGGACATACGGTCACTAAATATATCTACATTTCTCCTCATGTATTTTGTTATGGACACATCTGCCCAGCTATGTACCCTCCCTCACATTATGGGTCAGCTGGTGACCCTCTCCATTGGGCTGGACATACCTACTGGCGGCGCGCTAACATATGATGCGTTTCACTTCCACATGGTATAGCTATCTACACTACATTGGACTACGGGCACACGGTTTTCCATGTCATTTGTTCAAGGGTTAGGGACCCATTATTCCTTACCGTGCATTTGTGTTTGCTTCTTCATTTTCTGTTCGCAGGAACTATCTTGCATGCTTTGCATACGTTTCAGTATCCATGGACACTGATAGGTGTGATTACTATTGCAGGCAGAATATAATATTCAGCAGTTTAGGTTGCTCATCGACAGCCGACATTGACACGCCTCCGTGCGCAACTTCGATACGCCCCATGCACTCGCGCACGTTTCCTATGCACGTGGCTGTGGCGGCTGCCTGCCTTCATTAATATGCATATGGTGCTACTACTCCATATATATGCTGCACGGCTGGTGCAAGCCTTACGCCGGCCTTGCGCTGAGCTTCATGAATCCAGGGGATTATGTTATATCCTGAGCATGACTTTAATTTTATAATTTTGGATACTATAAAAAATATCTGAACATGGGGGAGCCTGGTCATATTTATTGGAGAAGCTGGAACTTTCCTGGCAGCTTCATTTGAATTCATTATATTTGCCAGGCTTGAATGATAATTTATCTATTAGCAGCCTGTTAAAACTAAAGGCATTAGATAGATGATAACTGAATACCTAATTTTTTTTTATTTATTGTATATACCTGTTTTTAGATCTTTTTTAGTTATTTATTAAGGTATAGTAATTCGGACGTAAATAATGGCAATTGATTGTCATTTATTTTATGCCTTTTAGTGATTCCTACATGCTATTTATGATTGATTTTTATTTAATTAATGAGAATATTAATATTACCACCATTTAGGTTAGAATCTGTTTTTATTCTGTTTATGTGCTGATTCCGGTCCTCTTAGGTATATGATTCACATATATGTGCACTGCCACTTTAATATTTTATTAATAGGAGGAAATGAAGTCACTATTAGCATCTGTTTAAACCTAAGATATGCTTGTTGAATTTATCTGATGAAGTCTCTTTTAATATAACTTGAGATAAAAGCGATCTGTTTTTTAAATAATAAAGAATACATCTACTTTAATGGAGTGCAGTATGTGTCCTGCTTTGCATATCCACACCTTTTTGGATATGTAGGAAAATGTGTTATGGTCTGATGAGACCAAGGTTGAACTTTTTGGCCACAATTCCAAAACGTACGTTTGGCCCAAAAACAACACTTCGCATCACCAAAAGAACACCATCCCCACAATGAAGCATGGTGGTGGCCGTATCATGCTTTAGGGTTGCTTTTCTTTATCTGGAACTGGGGCATTAGTCAAGGTGAGGGAATTATGAACAGTTCCAAGTACCAGTCACTTTTGGCCCAAAACTGTCTGCTAGAAAGCTGAAAATGAAGTGGAATTTCACCTTCCAACACAAAAATGACCTCAAGCATACATCCAAATCAACAAAAGAATGGCTTTACCAGAAGAAAATTGAAGTTTTGGAATGGCCCAGCCAGAGCCCAGACCTAAATCTAATAGAAAATCTGTGGGGTGACTTGAAGAGGGCTGTGCACAAGAGATGCCCTTGCAATGTGACAGATTTTGAGCACTTTTGAGAGGAAGAGTGAGCAAATATTGCCAAGTCAAGATGTGCCGTGCTGATAGACGCCTACCCAAGAAGACTGAATGTTGTAATTAAATCAAAAGGTGCTTTAACAAAGTATTATGCAACCAGCTTATCATACATTTTTTATTTTTTATACTTTTTTCACTAACAGATTTCTTTGTTTTTCAATTGAATTGTACAGGTTATAGGTGACATTAAAGGTGGGAAAAGTTTTGAAATGATTTATTGTGGTCTAATTTTTTATGTCACAAAAACCTGGTATTTTAACAGGGGTGTGTACACTTTTTATATCCACTGTGTAGATATATATATATATATATATATATATATATATATATATATATATATATGCATATATAACATGCAGAGCAGTTATATCTCCGAACCATCCCTCCCAACCTGTTAGTGCAAGGAACCTGTACAAAGACAGTAAAAGGGGGGGGGGATGGGCCACATATATGGACATAGTTAGAAAATACTTGTTACAAATGAAGATATGTGTGACAGCAACAGTGTACGTTTCAGCAGACAATCACTGAAGGATATGATGATGGGAACTGAAATGTCATGTCATGTATTTACTGACATAAATCCTTGGATCATTATCGTGATTTACCAGACAAACAGAAATAAATTGTGGAACTAAACAAAAGTATGGTCCAAACATCTGGACATTCTGTGGAAAATCTGGCTGTGGAGAGGTATGCTCAGAACCCCTTAATGCAATGAATGTGCATCAAGCCTGACAAAGTGGGGGGACAAAGGCATGAAAATAGGGACAGGTACAAAATACATCAGTAGATAAGCTGAGAATGTTCATGTAGTAACAGTGTATGTCCTAACATAGATCAACTGAAATATCACAATACCAGGACTCAGTTGCTTCTCATTAGTTACTGACCTCAGTACCCACATCATCCCATTGATGTGTCATGCATACATAACAGTTATGGGGAACAGACCAAAGATATTGGCCACACAAATGGACATCCTATGAATATGAGGACATAATACAACAGTAGGGAAACTACACTGAGCTACCGATCTATGTCTAGACTACAATCAGACTGACATAACACTACCCAGGTCCAGCTCTGGGGCTGTACACATGCAGTAGCAAATATAACAGGCAGTACAGGGATGTAATACTAGTGGAACACAGACACTGGTATGAAAGTGCATACCCCCAAACAAGTGCACCACAGTGACAGCAACATACCAGTAAGCAAACTGAACATGACATTATAATACTGTGAGAGCAACCACATACCATTTGCCACTCACACATTACCCCTACATATACCGTCCCAATCTACAGTGTACTGGGAATCAAGAGGTGTTACATGACATGTCATAGTCAGCCCCTACAAGCATACTGACCTGATAGACCACCAGCAGCTGTAGCAGCATGCAGAGTCAGATAGGTAAAGGATGTATGGCACTCACAGCTGCTACTCTCCCTACCCAGCTTAAAAAACATAAGCACACAACACTGCTACACAACCTTGGCAGTCTGCACACAATGACCAGACATACATACTGTCATATGTGCAGATTTCCACAGAATTACCAGGGTGCAGATGCATAACCCTGGCCACCGCTGCATACCATGGCCAGGAGTCTGCCAGGTCATTGTCATGCTAACTGGTGTGCATTTGGTAATTAAAATGATATACCATACCTCTGCACTTTGTAGTGCAGGACATCTGGACAATGTATTGCATACATATGGGACAGGGGGCTGTAAAGAGGGACATATTACACATAATGGTGTTACAAATTGAGACAGTAGCTGCTGTTACATGTGTTGTTGTAACATCACATCCCTGAAGGAAATGATGTGTGGAACACCAATGGATGACAACATGTACTGACTACAATCCTCATATTATCCTACCAACCCCACAAAAACAGATGTTGGTCGAGGAACAGACCAAGCATAATAGGCAAACATCTGGCCAGTCTGTGGACAATATGCCAGTTGAGAACTATGTCAGAGGCATACCACTATCAGATGTCAAGTCACCCAGTTAATGCATGTCCAGACAAACCCTGTCAATGTAGCAACCCCCTATGTGTATAACAACGCTAATGACATACAAGCTGTACCAAACTCTGGAGCTTTGTCCCCCATGTTGTTGGGATGTCGCCACATGTCCTGTCCTGTGAGGTATTTCCACCTACTGTCTGTGAAGCTGTAGCCCCCACACCTCCATAATGCCCCCTGCATAGGCCAGATAAAT
Source organism: Protopterus annectens (assembly GCF_019279795.1). Taxonomy (NCBI): domain Eukaryota; kingdom Metazoa; phylum Chordata; order Ceratodontiformes; family Protopteridae; genus Protopterus; species Protopterus annectens. The sequence continues at coordinate 974,805,325 of NC_056739.1, forward strand.
ATACAAGGCCCACATGAAAGGCATCCCATATGGTGGAACTAGCAGCTGTGTCCAGGCCCACAACACAATACTATGTGGACACCTACATAGCTGCATAGCCTCAGCAATACCTGACAGGATAACATCAACCCCCTCAAGGTAGGCTGAATGCTTGTGGTGGACAGCATTAATACACAAACCACAGACTCGGTCCTTAAATTGGTTGTACAGGCCAAATCAGGAGCATGCACCAACCTGGCATCAAGTCAGCCTTTGTCAGATCAAGCATATAAGGTCACACGTGGAGTACTGTAAGGCTAACTATGAGTACAAATTGGACACATCCACCAAGGCCAATCACAAGGCCATCTTCACATATGTCTGCAATCTCTGAGGCCACATACCAGCCCACCCTGCAATGGTGGCAAATTAGGCCACATATATACACACAACATAGCTATAGGCAGCCCACTGTAGATAGGTTTAGGTCAAACATTACCCCTGGCTCAGTAGCACTATAGCTAGATATGCACAGCACCCACACCCCTCCCCTCATCAGCAGTGAGCAGGTACATATTGCCTACTGAAAGGCAACAAATGTAGGTAACCATGACACCTGACAACATCCCTGTCTGCATCCTACATGAACTCAGGCATGTGTACCCAGCAACATTACACACTGTAGTCACAACAAGGCTTGGCACCATCCACATCACATCCACATGAAAGATGGCTAATGTCATCCCTTGACACAGACAATAAATGAGGAGTTCAGGAGTAGGAAATTAAGTAGGCCTCATTAGTAGGAATATGACACCTAAGGTCCAGCAGTGTAATGCAAGCAGATACAGCACTGATACATTACAGGGATATGGTGGTGTTGTGAGTGGTGGCTACTCATATTCAGTGTAGATGTGCAGGTTCTGTACATATGGTTGCCAAATGTATGAGGTCCTGTGATGTGTCTCCCTTGTAATGTCTCCCAGGTGCAATGTCGCATGAGCAAAGGTCAACATTCTCAGCGGCTCAGACAAATATAATCATAGAAGCCATACTACACAACCATGCCATAATGTTTGGCTGGAGCCAGCAACATCTGAAGGAGAGAACTGGCCTGTGGGACAGCCTTGTCCACAGGGTAAATTATGTTGGCCTGCATACATGTACATATGAGCAAGTCTGGCATCGTGAAAGTGACCTCATATGCCATGCCTGGCAAAGGGCAGCTGCAGTGGTCAGGGACCGCACAGCCACAGGCATAGGCCTGTCTTTGCAGCCCCACTGGCACCCACCAGGGAGCTGCACAGGTACAATGGGGCACCCATCCCAGTACAACATCAGAGTACAGACCCCCACATACTGGAGGTGGTTGGCACCCAGATAATGGACGAGGAGTGTGCAGGTATAACCCCAGTGTAGGTTACTACACTAGTGTAGCAGACATACTTGTAATTGTAGAGCATCTACGTACATGTGTCAGGTCAAATTGCAATTGTGGATGGGTTTTTCTAATGAACAGACATACACATCTATGGTGAAGGACAGAAAATTGTGTAGTATTGGGGGTTGTACTGTACATGTGCACACGTGCTGCATCCATCCTGTACCAATGCTACTTGTGGGTCTGTTGACCATACTCCCCTCACACAACTACCTAGGTACCTCCTGTCTGCATGTGGGACGGCAGCCTGCAGCTAGTGAGTATGCAATTGTACTGTTGTAGTCTGCCAATACCCCAGGTGAAGGCCATGCAGTGTACCATGCACACAACTGTTACTCATAGCCATATTGCTTTATGTGCATATTTACCTGTGTTGGGGTCAACTGCACTGCATCACAGTGGTCACCACAGAGGCCTATCTGATGAGAATGTATCATCCCTGTAGCATAACACATGGCCTGTCAATGCAAGACTTCTGGACAGAGAGCAACACAATGGCTGGACAAACGGCCTAAGGTAGGGACATGTGTGAAACATTACTGTCATATAGTGGATATAAACAGTGTACACACACCAGTTAAGATGCCAGGTGTTTGTGATGTCTATACAAACTGAGACCACAATACGCCAGTACCCATCTTTTCAAAACTGTAATGTGACCTATGACATGAACAATTCCCTGTACAAACAATCTGTTGGCCACCAAATATGGAATATACAAACCCCACAATATGCTGGATGCATATGTGTGCACACCCTTCAAATAATATGCCATTGCAGCAGCTTGTGATTTACTGGCAGCATACAGTCTGCTTGGGTATACACCAGCCATCAAGTAAAGGCACTCTGACTAACACCAAATAACAGTCTGCTGTCCAAGTAGGATAACCATGACATATGCTCAGTTGCCTGCAACAGCAACAGCCATAGCTTGCAGACAGTGTACAAAGCAACAAAGGGATCTCATATTTGAAAGCTATCAGTCAAGAGTAGGGTATAATAACTTTACCACAGCAGTGCATACACCATGGAATACTGTGGAGACAGTTGTCAAAAGGTGGAGTGAATCTGGGACAATAGTGCTGTTGACAAGAACCTAATGTCCCTACAAAAATGATGACACACATGTCAAGACCTGGCCAGGGAGGTTGCCAGGGGACATACAGCAACACCGAGGGAGTTGCAGGAACCCCTTGCTAGTACTGGTGGTCTGTACTACCTGTGAGAACACTCTCCCATATGCTGCATGCATCTGGCCTATGGGGTAAGGTCAGAATGGAAGCATTCCCACACACCAAAAACAGCCAGGGGTTGATACAAATTGCAATTCAGCACATCATGTCTCCCAAAGGCAGGTGTGAAAATTTGTTATGGTGTAATGAGACTAAGGATCGACCTCACAGGCACAATACCAACAGGTATGTGTGGTGCACAAACAACACCTCTCATAATCTGAACACCAACATCCCCATGGTGAATCATACTGGTGGCAGCAGCCTGCTGTGGGGCTGCTGTTTCACAGACAGAACAAGGCCTGTAGTCACGGTGGTGGGAATACTGAACATTTCCTAATAACGCCCACTTCTGACCAAAATCCATCAGGCATCTTTAAGAACGCTGAGGATGTGATGTGTCATCCTTCAACATGACAAAGAACTGCAACATACATCCAAAGCTACCTAGGAACAGCTCCACCTGAACACAAACATGGGCATGGATTGACCCAGCCAGAGCCTAGACCGACACCAGATAGAAAACCCAGTGTGACCTGATGAGGCCTTTGCACATGAGCTGCTCTTGCATTCTGACAGAGTTCGGTGACCTTTGCATGGAAGAGTGGCCACATAATGCCAAGTCAGGATGTGCCATGCTGATAGACACCTTCACAAAAAGAGTGAATGCTGTAAGCCACTTACAAGATGCTTCAACACTTTATCATTTTAAGAGTGTGCACATGTATGCAATCAACATATTGCACATATTGCAGTCATCATATTTTGCACGTATCACATGTGTTTGTTTATCGATTGGATTGCACAGGTCATATGTCACATGGAAGGTGGGTGACATATTTGAATGCATGTTGTGGTCTCATCCTCTATATAACAAGAACATGGCATGTTAATAGGGTTGTGTACACTTATCATATCCACTGTAAGCTTACAAGGCTGGTGGTGTAACAGGGATTGTGTGACCATGCATTCACTGCTCGTTTGCAGATCTGACACTCAGATGTATGTCATTAATCAGTGATGTCACTCCTCAGATCATCCCACGTATGTCACAGAGAAACATAGGGGTTATGAGAAATAGAGCAGACATGTGAGCCAGTCCACTACACATCCTGTGAGGATATGTACAGTTGTGAGGTATGTTCTGTAGTACTTGCCACTGTGCTATACAGGTGGACAGCAATGATGTGTACATGGCTGCAGTCTGTGATGGGGAACGGCCATTACACACTAACACTAATCACGTACCCCAGAGCTCTATATTGTCAGTTACATGTTGCACAACTGGCTGCAATGCATGATATTGACAGCCATTTGTCATGCACGTCACCATGTGGTATTGTGTGGTCTGTATAACAGATTTGTGTCACCTCACCTGTAAGTTTGTGTGTGTGTGTGTGTGTGTGTGTGTGTGTGTGTGTGTGTGTGTGTGTGTGTGTGTGTGTGTGTGTATACCAGCCAATATCAAAGTGCATGTATTAATGTACATATATTGTCTTCCTCTCACAGGTGGCGATGGAGGCTGGATTCCCCCTTTTGAAACAATGTCAATATCCCTGCAGACTCTGCCAGTGATGATAGGAATACTGAGGTACAGGTGGGGTTGTCAGGGGCTGAATCTGTGCCATTAGTTGGCATCCCACTCTTGTGCACACCATCATTGCACACAGTGACAATGCCCACACATACCCCATCACCAGTGGCCACAGATGATGGACAGTCAGCAGGTGGTGGCATTGAGCAGGCTAGTGTGGTGACTATCACAGGTGTGAGTGTAGAAACAGGACATAGCCAGAGTGCAGCCAAGGTCCCACACAGATGGATGGACTGGGGTACTTGCAGGAGGAATGCTGCTTGTTGGGCCACTGTTGCAAGTGTCACAGAAGGAGTCATCAGACAGATGTTCCAGGCTGTCATGGATACACAGGCACATAGTGAACACCACAACACACAAATACTCAGGGAGGTGGATGCAGCTCTCCCTGATGTACGTGGTGACATACATGAACTTGTTGGGCCCACACGTCAAAATACTGAGGTGTGAATCAAACCACAAACTAATCACCTTGGGAATCCACATACCTACTCCCCTGCAAATGTAACCACCATGACAAACACCTCCAAAGCTAACCTTGGGCTCCTTAAAACAGAGGTGGCTGAGTTCACAGCACCCATGCAAATGGAGAATAGTTGCATGACCACCAGATCATACACCAATGCACTGTATGAACACATACACATATGCATGGCTCTCGCCATGACCAATAGAACCAAGACATTGTCCTCCAAAACAGGAAGCCAATGTGGTGGTCCCCTGCCATACCCAAACTCAACAAAGGAACAAATAAACTGATGAAGAAAAAGGTGAAGTCCCAAGACTGGAACAACCCCCTTATCAGCCCCAACAAAAGGTTGAGATCACTCATCAAATCCTCTAAAGCTAGCTATGAAAACAGAATTGCAGCGCATAGGAAAGACAAACACAAGGCCTTCAATAGTTATGTGGATAATCTCCATGCCAATACCCACATGTTCTCTGAGCTACTGCACAATGGTACCTCCTATACCAAGCCAACAGATATTGCCAATATACTGTCCCACAGATTCAGTGTCAACCTGACCCCTCTGACCCCCACAAAGGACCAATCACAATATCAGTAAATTGCCAGACACCCAGTATTACTGCTGCACAGGTTAAAATAGCACTGTCCAAGGCCAAGAATACATCTTCTATAGGACCTGATAATATTCCTAGCTGTGTTGTACTACAGAGTCACCTGGCACCACACCTGTGTGCCTTGTTTAGTCACATCCTCACCTCAGGTTTTGTCCCTACCAAATGGTGCACATCTACAATCATCCCTCTCCACAAACTAGGAGCGACTGCAGACCCTGGGAACTATCACTCTATTAGCCTAACGAGTCTAATATGCAAAGCTATGGAACACATCATCATGGACCTACTAAACAGGATATAGGGGATCTCCAAAGTCTGGATCCCACATGGTTTGGTTTTGTGGAGGGTAGATCATGCCTTCCCAACCTGGTCAACGTCTGTGAGTCAGTCACCAGAGCTGTGGATGATGTCAAGGTGGTCATACAGGCTACCTTGATCTGGCCAAGGTCTTTGATACCATTCCCCACTCTAGAATCATAGAAAAGCCACTAAGGTAGGCATCAACCCCTATATCACTAGGTGGGTTGCA